>NW_022196914.1:1837360-1839778 GCF_008632895.1 Mastomys coucha | reverse complement strand
AAAAAGAATCGCAGAAGCTCCATCCATAAAGTCTCATCTACACCACTGTGGACAGATGAGAAAGACCACAAGGCTTCAACAAAGAACTACATGAAGCTAAAGATTTCTGAGGGTGGGAGAATCAGTAGTAGTCAGGGAAGACTACACCAACTGGTTATCCAATACCAAACGGTCAGCCCTGGAAACATACATACACATACATTATACAGTCTGAGCAGGTTATGTTAAAAATATGTAACAATTAATGAAAAAAACAGGCCAAGAATTTGAAAGAGAGTAAAGAAAAGTATATATGTGGAGAGGTGGATTGAGTAGGTTTGGCCCCATAGACTCATGTGTTTCAATGCTTGGCCATAGGGAGTGGCCCTATTAGGTGTGTCCTTATTGGATGAGGTGTGGCCTTGTTGGAGGAGGTGTGTCACTATGTGGGTGAGCTTTAAGGTAAGATCTTCTATGCTCAGCCTCCACCCAGTTTGAAATCAGAGTCTCCTCCTGGCTGACTGTGAATCAAGATGTAGAAACTTTCAGCTCCTCCAGCACTATCTTTGCCTGCATACTGCCATGTTTCCTTCAATGGTGATGATGGACTAAACCTCTGAAACTGTTAAATCCAATTCCAATTAAGTGTTGTCATTTATAAGAGCTGCCTTGGGCATGGTGTCTCTTCACAACAATGAAAATCTAAATTAAGAAAGGAGGGTTTAGAGGGGGAAGGAAGAAATTATATAATCTCAAAATAAAAAAATAAAAATAATAATAACTACAGTGGGTGAATTATTAAGTAATTTTAGCATATCTTAGCTTACACTGACTAAGATAAAACTAAAAAAAGAACAGCAAAGAAAAGAGACCTAGTAAGGCAAGGGGACCGGAAACATACTGGAGGTCAGTGGGGGAGGAGGGAAATTAAGAACAAAGTATGGTGACACGTATGGGTGAGGAGAATACCACAATGGAGGCCATTGCTCTGTGTGCTAAGTTAAAAATAAAATTTGAAAGATATGAAAACCAAAAAAGCAAATGTGGAGTGGTACAGGGGGTTCTAAGTGTCCAATGACATTCTATTTAAGCTGGGATGTGCATACACAGATATTTCTATTCCTGCTCTTTAACCAAACATATGCATACTAGTGTATAAATGTAAAAAACTATAAAGAGCTTATGGTATGCAATTATTTATATAATCCACACATGAAAATGTTCATAAAACATTATCAAGATGAAGATGTTCATGTCAGAAGGAAAAATTTTTTATTGATATAGGATAGTAACTGAGTTCCATAAAAGAAAGATTTTCAATTGAAATACACAGACATTAAGTTCAGGATCTGAACCAAAGGAACTCCTGGCAAGACCCCTGTGAACTGGGAGTCAAGCTCAGTGGTAAAGCTCTTGCTAAGCAAGAGCAAAAGGAAGAGATGATGGATGGATGGATGGATGGATGGATGGATGGATGGATGGAATGAGAGGGAAGGAGGAAGAGAGAGAAAGAGAAAGAGGAAGAAGAGGGAAGGGGAAAAGAAGACAGAGAACACCTACTGAAATCCTTTTCCTAATATATAATTGTGTCTTAGAACATTTGAGACAGTTGACGGACTGTCTCAGCAGGAATAAGCTTAGTAATCTGACCGAGAACTATATAAGGAATAACAGTCAACAGTATTTTTGAGGGTGACACCCCAGACACTAAAAATGTGCTTTTCCTGTAACCAATTCCTTCAATTTTAAAATTATTATTTTCATTTCAAATGTATTTTAAAATTATTTAACCTCAAGGAATGGAGGTTGAATAACTGTATACAAAGTCACACAGCTAGTGGGTGACAACCTGGCAGAGTTTGTGCACATAACCATTACATGATATTGTCACAACAATACACAAGCCAAAAAAAAAAGAAAGAAAGAAAGAAAGAAACATAATATGGGTCATGGGATCCTGCTCATAGTGCAATCAATAACCACTTAGCCAGCCAACTGAAATAAAAAACAAGCAGACAGAAGGCGTTGGGGACAAACCTAAGAACACAGGAACAGAAGACTTCAAAGTGTAAAACACAATGAGATAGGAAGAGTCAAATTTTTAGTATCTGCTTGTCAGTTCTTGAGAACAACAAAGCCTTCAGCAGGAAATATGCAAGCTGTCCAGTCCTCTGGTCATCCATTAGGATATCCTCTGGAAGCAGAACTATGCAGGATGCTACATTCTAGGAAGGAGATTCAGATCAGGAATACTGCTCAGCAACATTGAGCAATAGGCCTAAAGGATAAGTGTTTGCACAGGAACCCCAAATAATTTAGTTTTGCCTCATGCCCCACCCAGAGCCAACACTTGGGAGGCAGAGGCTAGCAGACTTCTCAGTTTGAGGCCAAGCCTGGTCTACAGAGTGAGTTCCAGGACAGCCAGGGCTACACAGAGAA
>NW_022196914.1:1836364-1837350 GCF_008632895.1 Mastomys coucha | reverse complement strand
CCAGTGGGACCAGGCACACAGGAACTCCACAAGCCCAGTGGCTCGGGTTCCTTCTGGTCTCTCTGGGCTGGTGCCCTAGGCAGACCTTGGGTGCAAGCTCCACAGCCAGTTCCACAACACCCAGAGGAAGCTCCACTCCCATGCACTCTAACACACCCAGGATCAGAGGTGAGGAGGACCCAACATCTGTCCCAATACCAGGAGTAACTGGGACCCGCAGGACCCAGGCACACAGGAACTCCACCAGCCCAGTGGCTCAGGTTCCTTCTGGTCTGCCTAGGCTGGTGTCCTGAGCAGACCTTGGGTGCAAGCTCCACAACCAGTCCCACAACACCCCAAGGAAGCTCCACTCCCAAGCCCTCTGACACGCCCAAGATCAGAGGTGAAGAGGACCCAACATCTGCCCTAATACGAGGTATAACTGGAACCAACAGGACCCAGGTACACAGGAACTCCACCAGCCCAGTGGCTCAAGTTCCTTCTGGTCTGTTTAGGATGGTGCCCTGAGCAGACCTTGGGCACAAGCTCCACAACCAGTCCCACAACATACAGAGGAAGCTCCTCTCCCAGGTGCTCTAACAAGCCCAGGATCACAGAATCTGAGAATCACAGGATCACAGAGACAGCTTGACTCTGAGGAGTTCTGACACAACCAGGATCACAGGAAGGACAGGCTCCAGTCAGATTTAGCAAGTGCAGGTAGCACTAAAGATAACCAGATGATGCAAGGCAAGCATAAGAAAAAAAAAAAAACAACAACACAAACCAAGGTTACTTGGCATCATCAGAAACCAATTCTCCCACCATAGCAAGTCCTAGACACACCATCACACTGGAAAAGCAAGATTCAGATCTAAAATCACTTCTCATGATGATGGTATAGGACTTCAAAAAGATATAAATAGCACCCTCAAAGAAATACAGGAGAACACAAGTAAACAGCTAGAAGCCCTTAAAAAGGAAACACAAAAATCCCTTAAAGAACT
>NW_022196914.1:1783472-1835205 GCF_008632895.1 Mastomys coucha | reverse complement strand
TCTTATTTTGGGCTTGTACCACAGTAAGAGCCAAGATTTTAAGCTCTACTAAATATAAAACAAACAAATGAAAAGACTTTATATATTTATGTTCATTTAAGAAAATACTAGTAGTGATGCATTATTTTGAAATATACAGTTAATATGTTTGGAGTTATTTAAATTTTATATTGAAAAAAATATATGTATTTTCAGTATTGCTGTAGACAAGCATCTATATAATACTGTTAAATTGATTGTTGTTTTATATATATATATTTATATTTATAAATATCCCACTTTATAAAAGTTAAAAGTTGTTTAACTTTTATAATACTCATTTTTATTGTTATAATATTTTATAAATTTTAAGGAATATGACAAATCTGGTGGCCATAGACTCACAGAAGGCCATACTATAAACATAATAAAAATTAAATAATTTTATTTTAATTAAAGAAAGAATAGATGAAGATTCTTACTTCATTTACATCTTGATGGAGATATGTCTATTTTCTCGAAGAATCTAAAGAAGTTGAACAGTTTGTGCGCTAACACTCACTGTATGGATTAAAGTCATGAATAAAGAAATTCCTAGGGATGTAGCTTCTCTGATTAAGTTCTTGCCTAACATGTACAAAGTTTTGATTTTCATTCCCAACATCACATAATCTAGCCATAGTGGTGAATACCTGTAATTCCAGGACTTGAGTGGTGAAATCTAGAGAAGCAGGAGTTCAAAGTCATCCTTGGTAACAATATAGTAAATTGGGAGGCAAGCCTGGGAGAACAGAGACAAAGAGAAAGAAACAAGGAGAGAGAGAGAGAGAGACAGAGAGAGAGAGAGAGAGAGAGAGAGAGAGACAGAGACAGAGACAGAGACACAGAGAGAGAGACAGAGAGAGACAGAGACAGAGAGACAGAGAGACAGAGACAGAGAGATGTCATTGTTATTAGAGGTGACCATGGCAATGACATTTGTTGATAGAGTAAGGGACCTAGATTGTATGCCCAGTAAAAACTCACAGCACAAGACTTGCAGGAAGTTCATCTCTACAAGTCAGTCACACAGCTAAGGATGGCTGAGGCTTGATTTTGGTTTTTTCCTACTACAAATTCCTTCCTATAACAGAGTAGTTAGTAGTTAGTGAACTACTCTCTGGCCCATCTCCTCCCACTGCCATCCTGAAGAACCTGAGAACTTTTTGGTTTTTTGTTTGTTTTTTTCAAGACAGGGTTTCTCTGTGTAGCATTGACTGTCCTAGAACTCACTTTGTAGACCAGGCTGGCCTCGAACTCAGAAATCCGCTGCTTCTGCCTCCGAAGTGCTGGGATTAAAGGCATGCTCCACCACTGCCCAGCTCATCCTGGAGAACTTTCAGAAAGTTTTTCTAAGGTTCAGTTTATATTTCTGTAAACTAGAATCATACTGCTGCTAACTCCCCTTGTACAGTTAATCAAGACAAAACTGAAGGGCTAAATACAGTCCCAAAATATAGGTTGAACATATTCAGTGACTTTACCCATTAACACTGATAACATATACCTCATTGTCACTAGGCACCAGGCCAACCTATGCTGGAAAGTTGATTTGGGTTGTGTTTGTGAACCGAACAAACCCAAGAGTCACAAGGAAATTCAATTGTTTAACTGTCACAGAAATCAATATCCATCCCATCAGCAATTTCACAACTGGTACCTGTCTACACATACACCACAGCAAGTTAAAATACAGGCTATCATATCAAGTTAGAGACTTCATGCTTCCTATTTCTGGCAAATAGTTCCTTGGGAGCATAGAGAGGGACAGTGGGTAGATAATACAAATATGCCCCTGCTGTCCACAAAAGTGTCACCTGTATTGCGTTTGCTGAGATGTGGTGCTTTTTGGTTGTTGGTGTTGCTGGTGGTGGTAGTGGTGGTGGTGGTGGTGGTGGTGGTGGTGGTGGTGGTGGTGGTGTGTGGTGGTAGTGGTGGTTTGATTTATTTTTAGGGATGGGTGAGGCATTTAGGAAGAGAACACTCCTATTGCCCAGTGATCAGTAACACGTGGTCCCTGTCATAGAGCTATTGAGCTCTGTGACCTTAGAACAATGAGCCTTGGGTCTGCCTTGTCACAGCAGTCTCACTCATGAGAAAGGTGAAAAGAAGAGGAATTATTCAGTAAGTATTTTGCACATCTCCTTGTGTTCTAGCATGATCTAGTGTTCGCTAGTGGTCAGTTATGAGGACCATTAACGAACAGTGAGAAATGAAGGCAAAAGAGGGATGAGAAGAGAACAACGATGTTGTGAAAACTCGACCAGCTTATCTCTGAAAATATACTGTTAACCACTGTTTAGAACCCTGACTGTCTGGGTAGCTGACTCATGGTTCACTCTGCAGATGCTCTTCTACTGGAGCATGATGGGAACATCCCAGCTGCAGAGCCTTTTCTCCAGGGGAATAGCAGAATTATGGGCAAGCTTCCAGAATAATCTTATCTTGAATTTTCATAAAAGCAGGTGAGAGAAGTAGATGGTTGTATTGCTCTACATGTAAAATGTCATACAAACTTACATAACAGTCCAAGAATCATAGGTTGGTACCAGCTCTGCAAAGGAAATTATTCTCTGAGGACCCTAAAAACAAACAAGTACTCCCCCCCCCAACCTCTTCACCTCTCATTTGGAATTACCTGCAAAGAGCATACACTTTCTGATAAGAAAAACATTCTTGAAGCCACTGAATCATAAATCTTTCTCTAAAGGTGAAAGTGTGAATAAATCTACAAAAGGGCAAGCTGTAACTTGTAACAAACAAGCTGTAACTTGTAACCTATAACTCTTTTCATAAATACCATGGTAGAAACATAAGGTAACGGACTAATGGAGAAACTTCTTTTTGCAGCAACCATTAATTAATGCAAAAACATAGGTGATCCTTGAGTACCCAGTCCTCCACAGGAGTATGTTTCACCCCTTTAAAGATGATCAAGAAAGAAAGAACAGAAAAAAAGTAAGAGCTAGAAGATACAGAGGAGAGCCTTGAACTATTGCCTTTTGGGTATACCATAGTCTCTGCACTCACAGATTCACAGCAGCTAGGGTTGCCTGCACAGGCCTTGCCTGGATCCATTAACACTTGGTCATAGATGGGGGAAGATCTCATGGGAGCCCACCAATCAAAATAAAATAAACAGAAGAGGGTTGCCAAAATTATCTGAATAATTATCTTAATTCTTACTTGACAATTGCATATATAACTATTCCTTACATACTTAGGATTAGGCCCAGACAGAAATATATTCTAGAAAAGTTATATAGACTCAAGTTATCACAATACTTCCAACAGTTTTGTGCCCAGCCCCTAATTATGCAATCAGCAGAAGTACATTTTGGAACCATAACTACAGGTGATAATAGCTCTAATAATGGGTTAATATGTATTGTTTTAGTATTTATTTTATCTTAATGAGATAAATTTGCTTTTAAAATGACTATGGGTTACAGGAATGATCTATATTAAGCCAGATTTTCTTTATTTAAACCTAGTGAAGTTGGGAAACTAAACAAAAAGAGAGAGTGAGTGGTATATTTGAAGATGCAGCTTGGGCTAGGAAATACAGAGGTTGTGGATATAAGTTTGGGGACCAAGGAAACCTATAATAAATCTTTGCTATGCTGTTAACAGTACTGCAATCCTTAATCATTTGTTCAACCTCTTTATACTAGGTAAATACATTGTCTATAAGTAACAGAGTATGAACAAGTTGTAATTTACTAAAAAGACAGCCAGTTCTACCAAGTCAATAGGAAGATAAACAGCCAGAAATTTGGCATACTTCCCTGAGTTATTAGTAGTTAGAATGCCTCAATCCAAAGCCACTGCCAGCTAGCAGCCTTGAGCATTCTCCAGCCAGACTCAGAGCAACCTCAAATGGCTCAGAAAGTCATTCCTGCATCCCTGTGTGTCTCCCTGGGGATTGCATTGCCGAATCTGATAGGCCAATCGATGCCCCTAGTAAGATAGGAAAAAGAAGATCCAGCACATTGGCCTCCTTTCATTGAAAGTCTTGAGTCTAAACACTGTCACCAGAGGAAGCTTCCCACAAACAGGAAGGAACTTTAGATACTGGGAAAGCTTGAAAAAAAAAAAATGATCATAGAGGCAGGGGAAGGGGGGAGGGGATAGGAGGTTTCTGGGAGACCTGGAAAGGGGATAACATTTGAAATGTAAATAAAGAAAATATCCAATAAATGGGAAAAAAAGATCACATCTCCTACAGCCCCCAACACATTTATAAGGCTGGCACATTACCACTGGATATCTTCCTTATTCATTTGTTGGGAACACCTGAAAGTGTTCCGTGCTATACCTCAGCAAGACTAAATGCTAGATGAATCTGGGCTATGCTTACTAGCTTTACATCGTGACTTTACATCTTCACATCTCTTTCTTGACTCTTCACATCATCTCTTTCTTCTTGGTCTTGTTCACTGAAAAGCCTGAAAGGGAGAAATGATGGTGCTTTGTGTTGGGTGCTTACCCACTGACCGTAGGTTCAGTCAGAGTTGGAGGACTGGGGAGTTAAAGAAGATAAGCTAACTGATGAACTGAGTACAAAGCCCCTCACATCCCAGCGGGTTCTCTTTCTCTTTATTGTTCCAGGGGGCCTTCTGACGTTGAGGTGACTCCCCAGCCATGCGCACATCTGTGTGCACAGTCTCCTTTTACGTAAGCCTCTACCATATGCCAAATGCTGCCCTTTTGCCTTTTGTTTGGAGACTAAGAAAGAGAAAAGCTAACAGATCTGAACTGTTAATGGACCAGGCCTGGAAGTGGCATGCATCACTTCTAACTGATGTATTCCACCATCAAACTGTATGCTATATCTGATGGGTTGCACGTATGTGTAAGAGAGAGGGATGGAGATGGAGAGAAGGAGGATTGGACCCGAAGACTCATGCATGCCGAATAAGCATCCTACCACTGAGCTGCATGTCCAGCTTCCAAAGCTGGATTTCATCATAAAAGCCAGTATGTGGATTAACAACCAGCAATGGGTGTAGGGGGAGGCTGAAACAGGGCCTTGTAAATGCTAGCAACCTACGTCTCAGCAGCTCACATCTTCAGGAAGTACTCATAAAGCCATGTAGGCTTGCAGATGTGAAAGTGCTATGGAGAGCTGTGGGCTGTCATGAGCTAATCGTGGAACTGGTAGTGATGATCAACTGGAGAGTTTCTGTGTATCTTTTTTTTTTCCTCTTGAGAATATAATTTAATTACAAAGTTTCTCCCTTCTCTTTCCTCCTTCCAAATCCTCCATATAACCCTTCCCTGCCCTCCTTCAAACCATGGATTTTTTTTCTCACTAGTTTTTATTACATATGTGTGTGTGTGTGTGTAAATACATGTCTGTAAATATACACATATTCGTTCCTAAATATTACCTGTTTAGTACATATGATCTAACTTGAATGTCTGTTTGCCACTAGACTGTGGCACAGTAGACTGTGCCACCAGGTAGAAAACCTGTTAAGGTCAAGCAGATTCAGAAAACCCAGCAATGCTTATAATTGAGAATGGTAGGCATTTAAATCTATTCTCGACCATGTTCTTGTCCTGGAACATGTGACCATGACACCCCACTGAAAGGACTGTGACAACTCGTGTCACGGTAGAGACATCACCTGAAGTCCTTCCACATGTAGATGAGGCATCCCTAACATCTCAGACCACAGGCCAATAGAAAGGATCTGCCTCTAGATTCCCACCCCACTCACAAATGTTTATAAGGTCCTATCCATAAGGAATAAAGTCCACTGAGTTATTTCACCAAAGATCATCTGAGGGTGCCTATCTTATTGAGCTGAATCACTCCAGGGAAGAGTTTTCCCTCCTTAAGCTTTCAGTCACTGGACCAACCAGCTGGGTGTGCAAGTCACTTCCTGCTCCGTGGCCTTGACTGCCCCTAGCTGCCCACTGTCATCTCACCACCTGCCACCGAATTCAGGGCAGTGATGGCCACAGAAGAGGCCCAGCAGCCCACCTTACTCCAGCTTCTCCTTGGAGAGCTACAACTCTTTGGCCAGCCAGCTGGGCCAGAGCACTATGGATCCCCATGGACAGCATCCATCCTGGTAAGCCGACCAGCATCAGACTACCGATTGGTGTGCCCGTCCCTGAGAACGACCACCTCTCCTGCTCCCTTCCTCAGTTGCTTGTGGTTCTTTGTGTAGGGTTGAGGCTTTGTGGGCTTTTCCCACCCCATTTGGATGTCTATGGTGTCATCTTAGTTGAGCTCATGTTTGGGCACATAATTCCATGTGTAAATACATAGCCTTAATAAATTTTTCTCATCTGTGCCAACAGTGCTCCCTGCAAGAGCCAAAGACCTCATGACTAAACTCCAATGCCAGAGATGAGAAGCCCTCTTTTGAGTGGTTGGCCAGGGCTGTCCAAGAGTCTCCCAAAACATGCAGCTTCTTACTGTTTAATTTTATTATTCCCCAGAAGTAGAAGGTAAACATTTGTTGCTGTGCATCTTTTAACGTGTTATAAAACAAGAGATTTGGGTGAAAAGAAACTGAAATTTAATTCAAAGACCTTCCTGACTCTAGAAGAGAGCCTTAAAATAATAATGTATTATCATTTCTCCCCCCACACCTTCAAATACAGGTAAGCAAAGGTAAATCACAATAGGGATGTGGCAGAACCATGCGAGTTAAAACAAGAGGAAAAATAAAAGAGGAGGGAAGTGCAAAGTGAAACCATTGGAGCAGGAGGCAGCCCGAAGCAATTAGCTTGTGGGAAGGCCTTCACAGCAATCATTAGGTGACACATAGTGAAAGAGTCAGTCATAGCACTGACATGTGTCACAACTGCAGGCAATAAACTCGGCATAAAGCTCACACTTAGGAAATGAAGGTAATTAAGGGAGCCCGAACTTGAAGTGCACCACTAAAAAGGTAGAGTCACCATTAGGACTAGCTCTGTGTGAGCCTCTTTCCAGACCCAGCTACAGGTCAGGGGCCTGTTTGTAATCCACTGAACCCACTGGAAGACAAATGTGTCTGAGGTTATTGTATTGTTGAGCCAGATAGATGCATTTGCCCTGTTTTCAGTTATGAAAGACAGACCAAGACAAAGACAATTGGTGCAGGCTTCCAGTTATTTTTACCTGCATGAATGTTAGTACATGGAGGATGCACTAAGAACTTGCGAAAGGGTTAAGACCACAGGCTGCAGAGATGGTTCAGCAGGTAAGAGCTCTTGCTTCTCCTCCAGTGGACCAGAGTTCGGATCCTTGTACCCTTGCCAGATGGCTCACAATCACTTACAACTCTAGTTCCAGCAGTACTGAAAGCCTCTAACCTCCTCAGGCATCAGTATATGCCCATAGCCCTCACACAGGTGCACACAAACATGTAGTTAAAAAATAATAACAAAAATTAATTTTAATAGAGGTTGAGACCTGATCTGATTCATCTTTCTGCTCATCCCTTTCATCCAAGGAAGATTCAAACCTGTTCTAGGCCAAGCTGGCTGAAGTGCATGTGGGAGGCAGCCTACCACAGCCTTTGGTTTTAAATGGCTTCTCACTTCAAGTTATTTGCTTGAAAGGGTAGTTAAACAATTGACTAGAACGGGACAATCAAACAATCAGTTCTTGAACTAATTCAAACCTCTAGGGAGGGATGAATGACAGATTCAAAGAACTGAACCTTCAATTCAGAGAGGGAGGGAGAAGACAGAAACTGCCAAGGAGAATAGAGAACAGAGATTAGAATAAAGATCTCTTCATTGAAATATAAAAACAATAACAAGAATTGCCCACAGGATTATGGCAAGTCTCTCCTTTTGCAATGTGGATTCCTGGCAGAATGTGAGGGAAACTGGACTCCACTGTCCCAGTTTTCCAAACCAAGGAAATAAAATGTTTCCCAAACTTTCAAAGCTCCCTTCCAAGTATTAACCCTGCCTAACCCTGCTTAGCTTCCTAGGCCAAGGCATGCTGGACATCGTATGCCTAAAGATGAAACTTTCAACTTCCTAGGCCAAGACATGCTGGACATACTATGCCTGAAGATGAAACTTTCAACTTCCTAGGCCAAGACATGTTGGAGATAGTACGGCTGAAGATGAAACGTTTAACTTTTACTTCCAAAGACTCACTTTATGTTTTAAGAATGATAAACCAGGACAGGAGAGATGGCTCAGTGTTCAAAAGCACCCAGCATCCACAGACCAGCCTTCTGCCTTGTTTTTGTGACACCAGGTCCAGGGGACCCAACAACCTCTTCTGGCCTCTACAGGCAGCAGGCACACATGTGGTGTTCAGGCATACATGCAAAACAGCCATACGCATTGAAAATAAATAAATCTTAAGGAAAAAGAGGAGATAACTCCTTACAGTTACAGTCCATAAGAAGAAGCATTGTGTTTTTAAAAGTGGTGGACCAAAAAAAGGTATAGATAAGTTTTGCTGCATTTTGTTTTAGCTTTGTAAACTGGATTCTTATTTTCTGTCAGCTTAAAGCTATTGGAAAGTAAGTTTAAAAGATTAGCAAGCAAATGCCTCAGTTGATAACACATCCAATAATAGACACTGATTTTTCCCAATAGTATACTTCAAGATACTTAATAATGTTGCTTTTTAGGTGTGTTTTAAACAAGGTCTCATAATACAGCCCAGACTAGCCTTGAACTCAGCCTCTCAAATGTTGTGAATATAAGCTATGCTTAATATTCTCTCCATCATGAAAAATTAATACCTCCAAATTTTAATTAAAATTTTCTCTGAAATTTCATAACTGTACACAATTCACTCTTATTCTCTTTCCATACCCTCTCTTATCTCCCGGATCTCTGTTTGTCTCCCTCCCTCTTCCTTCTCCCCTCCCAACCAAACCCTTCCCAAGCTCTGTGAGCCTGGGCTTGCTTTATATCTAGTTTAGCCAAGGCCATCTGTGTGGACTGAAACTATTTCCTGTAGCCTGAACTACACCAGTCTTAACTTTTTCATTTCAGGAGCTTCAGGAGGAAAGAAACTGGGAAAGAGTATGTTAGCAGGCTATGGGAAATGCTTTTTTTTCTCCTGTTTTTCTGACAACCAGCTAACAATCATGCAATGTGGCTGGTGAGGAATGGGGTTGCAGGGTAGTTCCCGTCTTTATTTTCTGGTGTTGATTTGTGTTCTGTGCTGACACCATTCTAGAAATTATTATCCAAAGGACAGGCAGACACCAAAAAAAAAGCAAAAACAAAACAAAAAAAAACCATCAGTGGTAACAGCAGACTCAAAACATGAACAATCACCACCAATTATTTTATATCAGCTAAGAATGCTTTCCCTTCTGATGTCCCTGATGACAAGGCTCGCACACGGAATGTATTATTGTGCCCACATGTTCCCTTATGCAAGTAAACACAATTCTGAGTACTTTTCTAGGCTGAAGTTAGCTGAAATCGGAAATGCTCTTTGGTTCTCTCACTACTCGTTTATTTCTGAGGCTCGCTGAAGAATCAGATAAATTCTTAGCAGATTTTTTGTTTATTCATCAAAAATACCTACTTGTCTCATACAAGATTCAAGCCACCTAGTTACCCTGTAAGATGCTAAGCATGTGTGCTTCAGATTGAGTGAGGTTTTTCTAAGAATTTGAATTGTTTGGAAAACCATACTACAGTCTCATTGTGTAGTTTTTAAAGGATCTAGTGACACGGTTTTAATTGCCCCCTGGTGTTTTCCGATCTTAAATTCTGTTTTTTAGGACACTAGTTGATAATTAAGAAATGAGTGTTCCTCATCAAAGAAGAAGCCGAACAAACTATAAACCAAAGAATAGGGAAAGCCAAATAGACCTTTTCCGAGTTAACAAAAAGGCAACGCCTGGAAATCGTTTATTTGCTTGAGTTTCAAACCCCTTCTCATCCTGCAGGTGAAGACGGCTAGCAGAAACCTAACAGGAAAGCGGAAGCCGCTGTCCACACTTGTTTCAGCTCAGAAGCCCTCCTGAGGAAGAATGCTCTCTACAGTTAAACAGTCCCCCTCAGCTAAATCTCAGGTGTGCCTGCGGGCCCCGGATCTCCAAAGAAAGCCCTAAGACTCTACCACCTAAGCGAAGAGAAGTTGCAGTTCCGTGTCGCTCGCCTTCCTCCTCGCCCCCGCTTTGGTGCTCTATCGAGCGCAGCCAGGGGCACTGCCAAGTAACTCCTTTTATGGTGAGAGAATCCATATTCTTCGTCGTCTCCCCGCCCAAGCCTGGTACCTACTCACCCGTCCACCCTTGCCTGTGCCAAGTACCACCCGGAGGGCTCGGGCGTACACACCCACGGCCAGCCACACACCCACTTATCCTCTCCCCTCTGCAGCTCCTGGGTAGAGCCCTAAAGCAATTGTCCCGACACCTCAAGATCCAGATGTTCGATCTGAGGGTAGAAGATGCGAGAATTAACCCACTCTAACCCACAGAGCAACGTAGACCAGCCACAGGTTCCAGCATCATTCCTACTAAATGCCCAGCTCGGGAGTGACGAAGCTCGAGCTGGGGTTTCCTGGGGACTCGATATGAGGGATCTCGGTACCTTCGAAGGAAGGAAGGCACTGAAGTTGCACCGCAGCCCGGTAGGGCCCCCTCCAGGTCCCTCCAGCCCTCCCCAGCCTCTCCGCCCCGCCCTCCACTACCGGGCTCCCGGGCGGTGCTAGAAGAAGTCTCGCCCCGCCCCCTTCCCCAATCAGCCAATGGAAGCCCGGGCCGCGCGCGCGGACTGTCTCCGCCTCCTCCAGGGAAACTTGCGGGAGGAGAAAAGTTTGTTCAGAGGCTGGAAACGCCGAGAGCGAAGCTCGAAACCCGGCAACGGGAGAGGAAAATGAACAGCCCCAGGTCAGAGCCCGAGGCCCAGTGGACCCCGTGCCGCCCCCAGAGCCCAAGGAGCGGCCTCAGTGGCAGCCGCCTTCTCCGGTAGCTGTCCGTTCAGCCCGCGGCTGGGAAGGAGGGAGCCCGGACCGTCGCTCAGTTCCACCTGCACGCGTGGCGACACACCTGGACTCTGACCTCCCGCACTAGACCAGCGGGCTCTGCAGAGCTGAGACTCGTCTTTGAAAGAAGGAGCGATTAGTAAATCAAACAAGAAACCCCAGACCGGTCTTCACTGACCCATCCCGGCTAGCCTCTCTTGCTTTCCAAGCTCTTTTTAAAAGCAAGATACACTGACCTCAGTTCCGGAAAGTTGGCAGCCACCGATCCCCGGATCCGAGAGCGGCAAAGGCTTGACAAGTTCCGCACTGCGTGGGAAGAGACTGATGGCTGAGGTTGGAGGTAGGTCCAGAACGTCTGAGGCCTGAGCCTTGGGGCGCTCCGGGCTCCTAACCCCACCCTACAGGTAAGTCAGGATGGAGGTCTTTGCGTGGTCAGGCGCTCTTCCGGGAAACCAAAGAACAGAATGTCCCATAATGTCCCAAAATGTCCATAACTTCTTTCGATGAGCATTTTATCCACTCTGTGGGGAATATCACTAGGGAGTCACTTTTCCCTAGAGAAGGGTCTTGCTCATCTTGGCGAACTGAGTATGGGGGAGGGGGTAGGCGGGAAATGCAGTTACCAGCTTATAAATATATTAATGTCCTCAGAGTGGTGCTTTTGACAGAACGGATCTAGAGCTTGGGGATTTAAGAAGCTACAGTTAGTGAGTGGCTACCGATGAAGAAGTCGGATCTGGTTACTCTCATTATCTCGGGGACACATTATTTTTGGCCATGGATCGTACACCTTGCGAGTGGTAAATGGCTCGTCTCTCCTTTTCCTCTCTCTAGATACTATCCCTAGATCGAACCGTGAGTTCCAAAGCTGTGCAATACTGACGACCATCATCATGTCCATCCCCGGAGTCAACGCGTCCTACTCCACTCCGGAGAGGCTGAACAGCCCAGTGACCATCCCCGCAGTGATGTTCATCTTTGGGGTAGTGGGCAACCTGGTGGCCATCGTAGTATTGTGCAAGTCGCGCAAGGAGCAGAAGGAGACGACCTTTTACACTCTAGTGTGTGGGCTGGCTGTCACTGACCTACTGGGCACCTTGTTGGTAAGCCCAGTGACCATCGCCACATACATGAAGGGCCAATGGCCCGGAGACCAGGCACTGTGTGACTATAGCACCTTCATCCTACTTTTCTTCGGCCTGTCGGGTCTCAGCATCATCTGTGCCATGAGCATTGAGCGTTACCTGGCCATCAACCACGCCTACTTCTACAGCCACTACGTGGACAAGCGGCTGGCCGGCCTCACACTCTTCGCGGTCTACGCATCTAATGTGTTGTTCTGCGCGCTGCCCAACATGGGCCTGGGCAGGTCCGAGCGGCAGTACCCCGGCACCTGGTGCTTCATCGACTGGACCACCAACGTAACGGCCTACGCCGCCTTCTCTTACATGTACGCGGGCTTCAGCTCCTTCCTCATCCTCGCCACCGTGCTCTGCAATGTGCTGGTGTGCGGCGCGCTGCTCCGCATGCACCGCCAGTTCATGCGCCGCACCTCGCTGGGCACCGAGCAGCACCACGCGGCCGCCGCCGCTGCGGTGGCTTCGGTGGCCTGTCGGGGCCACGCGGCCGCCTCCCCAGCCCTGCAACGCCTCAGCGACTTTCGCCGCCGCAGGAGCTTCCGGCGCATCGCGGGTGCAGAGATCCAGATGGTCATCTTACTCATCGCCACTTCTCTGGTGGTGCTCATCTGCTCCATTCCGCTCGTGGTAAGTGTTTGGGGATGGGACCCGCTGGGCCTCTCTCTCCTTTTCCCTGATTCCTTTGGGGGGTGGGGGGT
The DNA here is from genome assembly GCF_008632895.1 of Mastomys coucha. Classification (NCBI taxonomy): domain Eukaryota; kingdom Metazoa; phylum Chordata; class Mammalia; order Rodentia; family Muridae; genus Mastomys; species Mastomys coucha. Next base: position 1,822,426 of record NW_022196914.1, on the reverse strand, counting down.
GACAGAGTTTTCTCCAGTTCTGGGCTGGAACCACTTCAAGGCGTCTCTAAGTCCTGACCTTAAAGAGCCTCAGCAGGTGATTTCCCCCTAGATCCCCTGAGGTTCTTTCTCCGAAAGCGTGACTTCTAAGATCCCCTGGACAGCCCCCCCCACCCCCACGCGCCCCTCCAGGTTCCCCTTATTGCCCTGTTTTGCTTTGCATCTTTCCTGAACTTTTGGAAGGATCAGTTAGATGGGGGCTGGGGACAACTCACTAACGTTACTTACTCTAGCGCTCCACTCTGTGGCCCAGAGTTTGCAAACCAAGGGCGATAAGCTCTGTTGAATTCATTTCCTTAGGAGAGAGAGTGCTTGCGGGTTCAAGCGGTTTGATTTCTGCGGGCCTTTGACTTTTTTCTAGATTATGCAGCATTTTAAAGTTAGAAGAGATGAGATGCTTTTCCGTTAAACGCCTAAGAGACTCTCACATTACAGAATAAGAGTGCCTTACTTAGAATAATCTTGCAGACATGTTCACACTGCTCCCTGCCCCCCTCCACCCCGCCTCCCTTAGCCCCTCCACCGCCTACCCACCCAAAACTTTGAACAGACTCCTGAACTGGTTATGGTCCAAATTCAAGTTCCTTATTCTTTTTGCTAAGAAAGCTAAGAAAGCACGACGGACTAGTTGGTGTGCATTGCGCTTTAATTTTCAATAACCAGGAACGGTGCAGTTTCTCCTCTATGGAGACTCCAGTCCCCCACCATAGTATTAGTCTCTTGCTGGAACACTTCTAATTTGGTCCTTTGTGGAGCATCTGTTGGTGACTTAGTGCACTTCATCTTTGAGGAGCAGAATCTTTAAAGCTGCCTTCAGCAATGTCTAAAATATAAGCAGAAAGGAGCAAATGCCTCTTACATTCTCTGCTTTTACGTGCGACTGACAAAACCACACCAGAAACAAATCAGTCATCGATCATAATTCTTCATCTAGAATTTATCTTTTTCTGAGTTCTATCTCTCAAAAGACTGCATTCCTGGAAATTCTAAATTACCTATTCAAAGAGATTACCATCTATGACCACTGGGAGCGAGTAGAAATAAATGTAATGGGTTACCATTCTTTTCTTTCTCTTATTAATATTACCAAGTATCTTTGATATAGACATACTTTTACCTCTTACAAAAGTGACTGTAAATGGAAGAAAACTTAGTGGCAGCCAAGAGCCAACACACAGTAGCTTCTTGCCAATGCGTGTAAACAGACGTAAATAGGACTGGCCAGATGGGCCTTTAAGCCATCTCAGAACCTAATGCAATTTACAGGGTTAAGTCACACTCAAACCGCATAAATATATTTTACTGCATGTAATGGCAACTCAGAATAAAGGATGGGAAGAGCTGAGGCCTCCGGTCTCTGCCTTCTGTTTTATGGGACAGTAAATGACAAAGTAAGTAGCTGTTATTCACAGGACTGGGGAATCGGAGCTAGACCATTAGTAACCGTGAACAGGCTTTCTAAATGTTTTAGTTAGAAGTGAGCATGTGACTCTACAATTCACATGAAGCTACCACTAAAGTATTCTCCTGTGTCATCTGCAGAAGGCATATGAAACCAATCCAATGGGCTAACCTGGCCCTCAGGTTCAGGGTCATTTATAACAAAGCCTGCAGTGCGTGAGGAGACAGAGCTTATCTACAGCTGGCGTGTTGATCACATTTTAGCTAATGAAAAATGCTGTCGAAAGTCAGTCCTGGGTAGAGAATGTTAGTAATCTCTGAGAGCTGAAAGTGACTCAGCTAAGGGGTGATCGTGCTGGTCAGAACCCTGCTTGCTTTTGTGAGAAATAAGTAATCAAATAAATAAGAGTAGCTTCTGATGTTAGCCTTGAGTTTGGGCTACAAAAATCTACTCTTTCAGAGGCAGTTTAAATAAAAACAATTGTGACAAGTGATAAGGAGCTATAGAGCCCATGTGGTCACCCACAATGCAACGCTTGCTGAAAGGACCAAAAGAAACTGTCAGAGTTACAGTCTTTCTTGGCTATTTTTACAGCCCTGCCCCCATATTCTGGGAATACTTGAGATTAAAGCTTTGCAAGCTCCCTGACAGTTAAAGCAGTTGGGCGTACATACTTTCAGTTCAAAGGGAACTGGCGAAGCATCTGCTTTAACATTATCGAATGACACTGAGTGCTCATCCCATTGGAGGGAAAGGAAAGCCTCCGGTCATTTCCAAGGCTTTATGAAGGCTACCTGGCAGAGCAACTAACCACAGGTGACTTGGACTTTCAGAGAGCTCCATACAAGGCAGAGGGGGAACAGGCGGCCACTGCAAAGGGCACAAGTGTCTATCTTTTGGACCTGTGGGAAGACGAGGCTAGATGAGGTCTTACAGAATACTTGATAATTTAGCGTGGAAAGTGAATTTTAATTTGTTATGCAAAACAGAGTCCAGCTTGAAAGCCAGAGCTGAGAAAGACTGACAATTGCATTGTGGATATGATGAATGTGCTCCATCTGCAAAATTCTCCAAGTGGGTCATAGCCAAGGAATAGAGAAAGTGGAAGCATGCACGATAGCACAAGCAATATTTGGTAGGAACGTGGTCCTTGTCATTGTGTCCTTTCTGCTATTAATAACTGGCCTCGGGGCCGGGTGGTGGCTGCTGCTGCTGAACGCAGGAGATGCTGAAGAAATGAAAGCACATGCTTAAGATAAATATCTTTCATTCTTTAGAAACATAAAATCAATAGAAATTCCTAAGGTCACCATATTATAAATACTGTAGCTAGATCAATTCCTGGTACTTATTTTTGCAGTTATAATACTAATGTTGAAACAACAATTATAATCAGGTCTTTTGCCTCGGGGCTAAAGAACTAGACCATCAGATTTGGAAAAGTATTTTCATCCACACACAGGAAGCCAGGGACATATTTATTGCTTATTTGTTTTTTCTTTCTTTTTTTTTTCTTCTTACTCGGAGCCCCCAGTATTATATCAAATTAATTAATCTTCTGCCTCAGTCAGGTAAACTTTCCGTCCTTGGGAAGAGTTTCCTGTGTGGCCTGTGATGCTTACTGGAAAGTCTATCACAGCATCGCCAGCTGCTATAAAAGCAGAGGAAAACTGTAAACAGGAACACTTTTTGTAGGAGAAAAACTGCAAGTGGGCCCATTAAATGATTGCATGAGCAAAAAGCACATGCACAGGTAAAAGGAAGGTGATTAATTTAGATGCCACTGTAGCAAAACCAACAAGATTGATCGCTTTTCTAAAAAAATGCAACCAAGTTTTTAAAAGAACTGTGCTTCCTAGAAGCAATGTTTGAGTCATAATTTGAAATGGGAGGCCTTTTAGGAGCCCTTGGAGGACTGCAGAGCAGTACAGAAAAACAAGGTTTTGCCAAACCCAGCAGCTTGTGGGAATCGGCTCAGTGGAGTGGGCTCATGTCCCCACTGGCTCCGCTCTTCAGTTTCCCCAGCTACAGATGAAGAACTGTATCTAACTGGAAGGCCAGGAATGAATCTTTCTTCAGTTCTTCTCGTCATCTTTACTGACATCTCAAGCTTTGCTTTTATTGAACATCTATGATAGGACATTGTCTCCCTTAGAACATAAGTGTTGAAGCTGTGATAGGAATGCAAAACAACTTTTAAAATAGACTCACAATGTAGATATTAACCAGTAGGGATTAAGTGACTTGCATGCAATGAATGGCCAGTTAGTGGCCTAGAAGGCACAGGAAATACAGATTCATACCACCACTCAGTTAAGGGCATTTTCCATGACCATTTGTTTTCCAGGGGTGTGGTCAGGACTTCTAGTAACAGCTGTGTCAATTCTAAACTCTTCACAAGGCAATGAGATTACAGAGCACACAGAGATAATTCTTTTCCTGTGCTTGGAACAGAACAGGTAGCCCCATGCTCAAATCCAGTTACAGAGCCTGCCATTTACTGGACAGTGTTTCAATTCAGACAATTGATTATTACATTAGTCTAGTCAAGAGTTCAACATTTTCAATTCAACATTCCCTACAAACAGATTATTCTTAAGTATGTTTTTCATGCCAGCCATCAGCTTTACTGCAAAGCTATGTTTTACCTGCAGTTATCCATGTAGTCTGCAGGGGCCAGGTTTCTACACATAGGTTAAAAAGAACTACACATGGGTGATGAAATACACGTTGGTCCTAGGTGTTGTTCCAGGCACTTTAAGAATTTCTGTGGAGCTGGAGAGATGGCTCAGGGGATTAAGAGCATTGACTGCTCTTCCAGAGGTCCTGAGTTCCATTCCCAGCAACCACATGGTGGCTTACAACCATGGGATCCGATGATCTTTTCTGGTGTGTCTGAAGACAGCTACAGTGTACTCACCTACATAAAAATAAATAAATACATCTTTTAGAAAAAAAGAATTTATGCACAGCTCAGAGTGGTGGCTCACACCTTTAAAGCCAGCCCTCCTGAGATAGAGGCAGGCAGAGCTCTGTAGGTTCCAGGCCAGCCTAATCTGCATAGCACGTTTCAGGCCAGTCAGGACTACATAGAGAGGCCCCATCTCAAAACAACAATAACAACAAAAAACCCAAACCACTTAAGTATAAATGGTAAGCACCTACACACCACAGCCAAACTATGGAAAAGCTTGTCCAGTAACACACCTTAGGCCTCTCTACCACAGTACCATATACTTCCTATCAACTTTCCTGCAGCCATACCTTCTAGTTTTTATTGGATCCCCTCCAAGGTGCTCCTAGGCTTAATATCTAATCAGTCTTAAGACGTTCAGAACTGTAGAATCACTGCCAATATCAGGCACAAGTGACATTCACAAGGTCTGCAGCTGCTCGTGGTCTGAAGTGGAAGAAAGGAGGCTTGTTTGTATCCAGTAAGGGTTTTAGACACTTTTCCCGTCTGCGACTCAAAGGTTCTGTTTGATCAGCAACACACGCTTCCGTAACTGCAGACCGACTGAACTTATGCATTTATATAACATCTAGAGCTTGCAGGAGAAGGGGTGTGTAAAAGTACCCTCAGCTCCCCACACAGCAACTGCTGTGGATGATCCTACCAAACCTGTCACTGCTCTTCAGGGACAGGAAAACAAGTGGCCTTTTGGGGTCAGTTTCTTGTTATTGTTATTGTTGTTTGGTTTTTGGTTGGTTAGTTGGTTAGTTGGTTGGTTGGTTGGTTGGTTGGTTGTGCAAGACAGGGTTTCTCTGTGTAGCCCTGGCTGTCCTGAAACTCACTCTGTAGAGTAAGTGGACTTTAAGTGAAGGCAGTGATACTGTATTTATTCAAATATTACAAAATACCCAAAGTTTCGGGGGTTTATCTCTTTCCTCTTACTTGACACTGCACTGAGAATTGGAGGCAAAGTCAAGTTCATTTCGTTTGACTCCCTGAAAATAATTTGATGGACTTTTGAGAATTTTTATATGAATTTAGAATTTGGAAGTATTTATTGAATTTATTCTGCAGTTCTGGGAATTAAGCCTCAGGCTATACGCATGCTAGGCAAGTGTTATATCTGACACTGAACCATATCCTAACCAGAATGCTATATTTTATACTCATCTACATGCTACCCCATGAGCTCTCACTTCCTGATAGACACTAAATGACCAGATCCTGGGGCCTGTGCCAATGTAAGCTCGCCCTCCCCCAAGCCTCCATGGAGCTCTCCAACAGAACTTTACACACACACACACACACACACACACACACACACCTTGTTTTCATTCCCTTCTGTAGTCGTCAAATTTAATTATGGCTGAAGATAAAATGGAATACTACATCATTCATTTCTTTATAACATTGACTTTTTAAAAATATCACAGACACTAGAAAACAAAATGCAAATTCTCATGCATTCCTTTAAGTAACTGCAGCTTTTTGTTTTAACTGTTCAGAAATTTCAGAGGTAACCATGTTTCCTTTGAGGTTTTCGTGGAGAAGCAACCAGTATAAAAACATATTAATATATATAATTTATATAATTCAAAGTCCAAACTTAACCGAGTCTCTGTTTTGAAAGCTTCTTGGAAAATACCAGCGCAAAGAACATCCCAGGCGATGCAGCACTAGCCGCTCCAGGGTAGAGCAACACTGCCCTCTAGAGGCTTAGTGTGTCAGGTTCACAGACTCCCTGTCACAGCCAGGGCTACCAGCAGCTTCCAGCCCCAATGCTTCTTTCATCTTTAGAAACAGAATGTGTGGAGTGTGAGTAAAACAGAGACCACAGTGCTTTCTAGTGATGACCCCCCATTACTAGTAATCAACTTCAGACATAAATCCAGACTGGTAGAACAAGAAAAACAACATGAAATTCATCTGGAAAATGGAGCCCAGGCCAGACCTGATTATCAGGAAGATAGAGAGCTTGCAAAGTTCCTCAACACTTCCAGGTTTCTAGTTTATGCCTCTTGATCTCAGCACTTGGGAAGATGAGAGGAAAAGATGCTCAAGGGATTGAGGTCAGCCTGGTAAAGAATGAGACCCTGTCTCAAGCACGTGTGTGAGCACACACGTGCGCGCATGCGCGTACGCACACACACACACACACACACACACACACACACACACACACACACAGTGAGACCGAGAGAGACAGAGACAGTCTTCCAGGTAATAAACACACTGTCTGAGGAAGGAGGGGGAACTTGCTCAGCTACTCAGTAGCACCAAGAACTTATCTTTGTGTGCTTGTCTTTGAGGCACTGGAAAACAAAGCAAGGGTCTTGTGTGTGCTCCACAAGCAGTGCCCTAACGAGCGCCATCGCAAGCCCTGGGTTTTACTCATATTTTTAAGGATTTTGTTCACTTGTTCTGGCAGAACAAGAACTCTAAAACCAGTTTAAGACAAGACATCATGCCCTGCTGTTTAGTTTCCATCATTTTTACTTATCTGCCCTTAAGAGAACAAGATATGAATTTCATCTGAAGTCCATTTGACTCTTTTATTCTACAAGACTTGTAGTTGATAATCCTTTCTCCAAAATCTTTAGAATTCACAATTTTGTGGCTCCTAGAAGAGTAGTCGTTGACATATTGGAACAGATAGAAGTTTAGGTTAGTTTTTACAAGCTTTACAACCAGTGAGGAAAAACAATGACAAATAAGAACACTGAGAACATTATGATCGAGGACCGATGGGCGATGGCCTACCTGGGACCAACAAAGAAACAGAAATAGAGTTGCATCATTGGCTCAGATCATCAAGAAATAAGTTGCATATCGATTGAATTTTACAAATTAATAAAAAATATATCTTTAATTTTTTAAGGCTTTTACCCAAATTGCTATTTTTCTTAACATATCCATGCCCTTTCCTGATAAGCAATATAGCATGAATCATTAATTATTACACCAAACACCATGACAGTGAAATCACCAAATCTTGTTACAAGCATTTGTTTCTCACTGATACAGTCTATTTGTGGGTGCTCATTGTCCCTTTAAAACTTTTATTCCTCTTCCCTCGCAATGCGAGTCACTTTTTACTTCTCCCTTACCTAAAATAATTCCCACAAGCGGGCAATGATTATGATCTCAAAGCTTCACTTTACCTGGGTTACAAATAAGTTTCACCACAATACATTAGGAATAAACTTGAGAGTAGTAACATGTGCTTTCTCCACTAAGGAATGCCAACTTTCCCCAAGCTTATGATGACCTGGCTCATTCCAGTGAATCATCGGGCTTTCCTAGAAGATGACATACCATTTCACTCTCCCGTGACTCTGCCTAGGAAGCTTTCTCTCTGCCGAATCTTATTTCCTTCAGTGGGAAGTTGGCAGACTGCCCCTCCTCCATCAAAACCCCCAAGGCTATTGCTTCTCCAGAAGAGCTCATCCCATGCCTGCCCACATGCAGTAGCTTCACCCTGTGTGCACGTTTCTTGGTCCTGTTAATTGCAGTGTGGTGATGGATGACCTTCCTTCCCTGCCCTCTACACTACCTACATGGCTCTCTGCCTCCAAGTGGTGTAGAACACCTCATACACCTGTTGGTTCCCAGAGATTGTCATAATACCTCAAACATAAGTAAGTGTTCATTGCTAAATGAGGAGATACGTAAAAGAATATTGTTGAGTTCAGTAGATGATTATGAGATGAGTTTTTTTTAACTGCTCAAATTAAGGTTCCCAAAAAGCAAAGCTGTTGGGGTGTTCTGGTATGTAGTCCATTTATGTCATGCCTAATACATGATAGGCTGCCAGACATGGCTCTTGCCTTCATAGCTTAAGCTGCACCCCAGGATGTCAACATCTTTACTACCCTGTTTGTGCACTGGTCTCCAAGTACTTGGCTACTGGCTAAAAGGCTTTAGAAACCCAGAGGAGGGGTTGCTTTTCATTGGAGTCAGGGAATGTCAGTGAATTCCTTTGAACCCTATCTTGAAAAGGTTTTAGCAGGTGAACTGCACAACAGGACATGTACTTCAGAAATAATCTTCTGGGGCAGTCTTCAGAAGTAATCTTCTGGAGGGACAGGAGAGGTTTGCACGTGAGGCATTTGGAGTTTGCTGTCATTATCTCCAATGAGAAATGCTGTTGAAGATAAGGACTAGAGAAAGGTCTGTGTTCGAGAGACAATAACATCAGGTAATTATTAGGAAGAGCAGGGAGAGCCAGGTCTGACCCAAGCAGACACCATCTTGCTGAAAACATACAATGCTCCAGTGACTCTGGGTGACTGGAGATAGTGACAGTGGGTCAAAAGTACAAAGTATTTTCTGTGAGTGTAAAGCCTTGGCACCTCAACTTTTTGTAATGATTACACCGTTAATTGGCTTACAAAATTAGTCTCCTTTAAAATACAGTAACTGGCTTGTTGTGTCAACTTCTGTTGCAAAGCAGGCAATACCACATAAGAGCAGCTCCATCACATCATGTTGCAAAGGTAAATGGAGCACTTAAGTATTTTGCCAAATTGCCTAATTATAAAATCTCAACGTGGGCCTCTTGTTTATGCAGGTGCGAGTGTTCATCAACCAGTTATATCAGCCGAGTGTGGTGAAAGACATCAGCAGGAACCCAGATTTGCAGGCCATCAGAATTGCTTCTGTGAACCCCATCCTGGACCCCTGGATCTACATCCTTCTTCGGAAGACTGTGCTCAGTAAAGCCATAGAGAAGATCAAGTGCCTCTTCTGCCGAATTGGAGGTTCTGGCAGAGACCGCTCGGCCCAGCACTGCTCAGAGAGTAGGAGGACATCTTCTGCCATGTCCAGCCACTCTCGCTCCTTCCTCTCCCGGGAGTTAAGGGAGATCAGCAGCACGTCTCAGACCCTCCTGTACCTGCCAGACCTAACTGAAAGCAGCCTCGGAGGCAGGAATTTGCTTCCAGGTCCACATAGCATGGGCCTGACCCAAGCAGACACCACCTCGCTGAGAACTTTGCGAATTTCAGAGACCTCAGACTCCTCCCAGGGCCAGGACTCTGAGAGTGTCTTGTTGGTGGATGAGGTTAGTGGGAGCCACAGAGAGGAGCCTGCCTCTAAAGGAAACTCTCTGCAAGTCACGTTCCCCAGTGAAACGCTGAAATTATCTGAAAAATGTATATAGTAGCTAAAGGGAGAGAGAAAGCACTGTTTTGGAATCTGATAAAATCCTGTGCAATAGACGTAATATGTTTAGCTGTACTCAGAAGGGCTGTCTCCATCTAGGACTCCTCCTAGAGAACATTCGAGCTCCTGAGGACTCTTCAAGGCTGCAGATGGAGGACCTTGAGCACCCCAGGCCTGAAGCACATTGGCTGCCATTCTGATGTGACTCAAGATGCAACTTGGCAGCTTTTTTTCTACTGGACAGGAAGATGGCAGAAGCTACGCCATTGTCATAGCAAAAGAGCTTTCTATTTGGCACATACCAGGGGTACAGCTACTGGAAGGGCTTTACCCCAAACTCTGAGGACTACCTTACAGCTGACTCAAGTGTCTCACTAAAGCATGAAATGTGAATTTTTATTGTTGGAAATATAATTTAAGGTATTTATGTTCTTCTCTGTGAGAAGGTTTATTGTTAATACAAGGTATAAAAAACATATGCTATGCCCTCTCCTGCCAATATAACCAGCTAATATTGTCGATGTTATTTTTTTCCCATAAACAAGTTCAGGCCAAGATGTTGAAAATGGAGTGAAACTAATATCTATAAAATAGATATACATTTTAAAAATAGTTTAGTATCATCAAAGAAAAAAGAAAAATAAATAGTATTTAAGATGTGAAAAATAAACAATCTAAAATTTATTTTCCAAGCTATATATAATAATGAAAAAAAACTAAAACATAATATTACATTTATTTATCCAGAAAACTGTGATTTCAGGAGTAGCTAACATTGTCGGTAAATATTTTCAACCTTTGTCCCCACAAATTGGTATTTTTAAAGATGTAACATACTTTTTTTTTAAAGTATCTAGCTACCCATAAGGGAAGTATATAGTATAAAAAGTCTAAGTAGCTTATTCTGTCCTGAAAGTGTGTGTAGTTTTACTTGTTCAACAGAATGTCCGACCGCATCCTTTTAAAACTTAAAGAGAAAGACAACTTCACAGAAAGAGACCCAGATGGCTCTCTGGTGTGGTTTCCTCCCAGTTGTGTGTGTCAGGAGACTGACAATTTAGTAACTCCCAGTAATGCTGTGCTTGTGCTTGGAGGAGCTTTCTCAGAGAAATATCAAGCATGTTTTGTTGCTTAACATGTCCTTGTGAATTGCTTGGTTGTGGTTAAATTCTGAGCCGGATACTGATATGAGTTTAAAGAGTAGCTGAACCAACTGAAATTATTACAGAGATTACAATAAATAATTGCATTCAATCTGAGTTCCATAGTCTCAATTTTGGAAAAGATTAACAGATTTTTTCTTGCTGTTTTGTTTTGGAACACTTATGTCATTTTAAATTTAAAGGGTTGGTTGGTTGGTTGGTTGGTTGGTTGGTTGGTTGGTTTTGTTTTGTCTGAAGCTTGAAGACCCTTCTATTCTATTTTAAAGAAAAACTCCAAGACAGCAAGTTGTAAATCTCACCAGCTGCCCACAGGAGAAGGACAGAGAAGAGAGTAAAGGTCTTGCCACTCAGTTAAGTGGACATGGAGATCAGCGACATAGCAGACAAGCAGCCACATGGTCAGAAGAGGCACTTTAGAGAATAAGGAAGCCCAAAGTACCAAAAAAGCACATGTAGGCTTTAGCCAGCATCTGAAAAGAATAAAAAGGAAAAAGTCATGCCTTTCTGGGTGAGGACTCTGCCAGATGGGCAGACCCAAAAGGAGTTCATGGCAGACATGAAGTGACTGCATAGGTGGGGAGGAATTCAGGAAAAATGCATTATCTCTAGGCGGAGAGTAGAGATATGTCATGTCTGCTGAGTTAATCCTGTTGGCCCAATCAATCAAGAGACCAAGGGACTATACCCTCAGGAAGTAGGGTCCACCTTAAGCTATGCTAAAGAGACAGGAGGGATTAACTATCTCCTTAATGAGGTAAATTAAAATTTTTAAACTGATTTTTAAACATAATTTTAAAATAATGTTATTATTAAATTGTCAAGCATAGTCTAAAACCTTAGGAACCATGATCCAAGTGACAGACAACAAGTACTCGATTTCACCAGTTTGTGTCACTGGTGGGAGAATCAGTTAGGCTTAACTAGCTTCATGTTCAATATTCAAACAATTATCACCAACTATTGACATTAATACTTCCTATTTGCTTGCTCCATATCAGTGTTTCTAAAATGTTAGCCTGCATAAGTCATCTATAGAACCTTTTTTTTCTTCCTTCCAGCTCTCCTCTCCTCCCTTCCCCTTCCCTCCATCTCCCCTCTCTACCTTACCCCTTCCTAACTCGACTCTCCTCTCCTTCCCTCCCTAGTGACCCACCTCCATCTCTCCAGAATCCTGCCCTATGGTTCATGCTGGCCTGTAAAACTCCTGTGGTGTGCTGAGATTACAGAACTGCACCAGCACATCCAGCAAGGCTCCAATTCAGTAGGTGTGGGTATCTACATTTTTAAAGTGTTCATACATGACACTGATGCTGCCAGTTTTGGTATAAACTTTAGCAATAATCTCTAGGCTTGAAGTCACAATTTACTATTTGCAAATGTTGAAAGATATTTTTAGAGAGTGGCAAAAAAGCAAGACATAATCTTTGCAGGCCTCCATGAACATGATCTATAGAGATCATCCATCCCTAGATTTAATATATAAATTAATGTATATATAACTTCATCTATGTCCATAGAGCAAGCAAAAACCTCATTCATGAATTAGTATTACTAATAAGCAAGACATAGCTCATGCATGTTTACCTCAGATTCACTATCCAGAACACTGACTTGGCTTAGTCTTGTTTACTGAAATAGTCACATACATTTGTCCTTTAAGGTATACTGAGATAGTCTCTTGACATTTGTTCTTTAAAGTATACATCCTTTGAAATGTTTTAGTATGTTCAACTAAGATAATGCAGCTATCACTGATGTCCAATTCCCAAACATTTTTATCATCCCCAGAAGGAATCACATGCCACCTGCAATCAATGGCCATTGTTCTCAGCCCCAGTCCTTCAAAACCAATATGCCTATGGATTTCTCTATTGTGAACACTTTATACAAAGAAAATAATGTAATTACTGGCATTTTTGTTGTCCATCGTAATGGTAGAATAACATTTTCATGAGTGGGTAGTATTAGTCAGTACGTTAGCCCTTTTTATGTCTGAATAACAGCCCATGAAATAGATGTACTAATTTTCTAATTGATCAGTCTGCACTGATCTCACTCTTCGGCTACTGTAAATATGCTAAGAACTTTCTTGTATACAAATGTTTTTAATCCTTTTGGGCTTGTAACTGGGAATGAAACAGCTGGGACATACAATAATACTAAGTTCAGTGTTTTGAGGCAACGTTGAACTGTTTTCCACATGACTGTACCATTTTACATTCCCACCAGCAGCATATAAGACCTTGATTTTTCAATAACCTGTCAACATTACTGTAGTTTTTATTATAGCCATCTAATGGGTATGCAGTAGTTTAATTGCATGTCCCATCAATTGATGATATTTTGAATGCATATACATATAGAAATTGTCTACTTCTATATTTTAGAGAAATGTCCATTGAAGAATTTTTTTTTTAAAGTTTTAGTGGTTTATCTGGGTACAATAATCAGCCAAGGCTGCCACAATAAATGCTCTGGAGTATGTCTTAACCAACGGAAACTTATTTTCTCAGAGTTCTATTGGCTGGAAGGTGTTGGCAGGGTTGGCTTCTCTTGAGGCTTCTCTTGTTGGCTTGACAACTTTCCCAATACATTCCCACATGGCCTATGTGTGTATTTCCATGCTGTGTGAAAACCTCCACTTACCCCACCCCATTACAAAAACACCAGGCATCCTGGAAAGGACCTCACATTGATACCCTACCTGTAAACGCTTTATCTACAAATACCATCATAGTAAGGAATTTGAGAGTCAACAAATGAACTTGACAGATACACAATTTCATTTATTGTCGAATCTAGTATATACTTTAAGAACAGCCAAGGAAAAGAAAGCCATCACTGTTCCATCCTCTGGTCCATAGTGGGTTGTAAGATTCAACAGCTACATAATAAAGACTGTTGTATTGTTCATTCCACCTGGTCTCAGATTTTCTATGTAAGAAAATTCTGATTGTCTTAACTGGCTGGTACAGAGTCCCATCTTGTCTAGTATACATGATAAACAAGCGGATAAATGCAACTACCTGGGTCAAGTTTGAGAAAGAAATGTGATCGCTAAAACTCGTTGAAATGCAACAGGCGAGTAGTTGTGGAATCATTGGTATTTTCCCAAATGGCAAACACTTCTCTCCACAGGTTTCCTCATGGAGACACAACCCAAAGGGCCATGGTAAAATCCAGGCACAATAATACTTAATGTGAGCTATAGTTTTTAGCTTTGAATATGAAGTTAGAAAACTTCATGCTATATTAAACACTTATTTTCCATAAATTAGCAGAACTAGTTTTCAGATCAAAAGTTAATGATACAATCTCCACCATCCCCCTGCCTCATGCCTTCTGACTACCATATCCAAACCTGGGCCTGACTCTGAAGTTTCCATCACATGATTGCTTTCCACGTCCATAAGAACAGGAACTAGACAACAAGCTTTACAGCAAGAGAGATCATTTAGTCACATTGCATGTGAAGCTGCCATCGGCCACAGTTGGTGCTTTAGAGTCAAGCAAGTATGGCATGGAGTAAAGGAAGAGAGGAAGAGAGCTCCACCTCTAGTTCTCAAATCAGCATCAACATCTCTGCCATTCATTCACCCATTCATTCATTCACTCAATACCTTGCTGTGGCACTCTCTCCAGTTCCCACCATGGAAGAAGGAGACAAAAGAGAACACTGAGCTTACCTGTGTCGTAAACAACACGCACTCACAATCTCAACAATTATGTGAGTACTGTGCTTTCTCAAGAAGCATAAAACAGACTCTAATTCAAATGAGAACAGAATTCGATGCATGGTGAGAGCAGTCAGTAACCAATGTGCAGCAGATGAAGAACAAAGTGAAGCCACACAGAGGGAGGGCATGCTAAGCCATGCCAAAATTTCTGTTTTTAAGATAGATTGATTGATATCTAGCATTACTAAAAGGAGGATTATAAATTCATTAAAGTTGGGGAGGTTTTGTGATATATACATAGAAATAGAAAAATGCTTACTGACTCCAAGAAAAACAAGGAGGAGTTCTGGAAGGAAGGATAAGTATGATATACCTCAGTCAACTACACGTAGCAATTATATACATAATCACTCAATAATACTGAATACAGACTGAAGCAAATCACAATAAATTACATGGAGACAGTAGTAAATAAACATACTATAAGCTAGATTTATGTACAAGAAAAACTAATAATGTCTTAACTCAAAAAAAAAAAAACTTGATAAAAAGACAGTAAAACCATAAAAAGTTTAAGAACACCAAGCACACTCTAGAAAATTTTCTACACTGTTGGTAGTGCAAAATTAATACAACTACCTTGGAAATTAACTTGCATGGTAATTTTGGGAACAGAAATATACCCCCCCCCAAAAATGCAGGGCATTATAAGATGCAAAACTAAACAGTTGGTCGGGCTCCACTGGAGAATGCTAGAGAACCAACATACTGTTTGTCAAATGTTAAATCACAGGAACACTTGTTTGTGGGAACATGGACAGAACCAAAGATCACTGCATTAAGTGAGGAAGCTAGATTCAGAAAGACAAATACTGTTCTTATTTCCTCTAATAAGCAGAATCGAGAGAGAAAGTGAGCAAACAAGAGGGGGGAGGGGAAGAGGGAAGAGGGAAAGAGAAAGTGTGTATGTGTTATGTTGGGGGTGTCTGTGTGCAGAAGGTGTGAAATATAAAACTAGAGGACCATGAGAAGGAAGGAGACTTGAGAGAGGCTATGTGGGGCACAACAGATAATGGATTGTATATGACAAGAAAGGGGGACCACCTGGGCCAAGGACGGGGGGGGGAGGGTTGGGGGGGAGAGCAAGGAGGTCCGTGAGAAGGAATGAAGAACAAAAACAAAGTACGTCCCTATGACAGTGTCCTAATCATATCCATCATTTTGTGTGCTAACTTCACTTTTAAATGAGGGAGGAAAAAAAAGCAGCAGCAGCAGGTCTTTACTCCTAAATGGCTTCACTACATAAACTGTTTCCCAGAAATACAAAAAATACAGTTGTGTTAGAGCGTTTCTCCTCAAATTTTTCGGGGAACAAAAGACAAAATTATTACTTTTATCATGACCTCTAGTGAAATAACGACCTTGATTGGATGGTTAATCTCATCATCTTGATGCCATCTGGAATCACCTAGGACACAGAGCTCTGGGTATGTCTACAAGGTGTTTCCAGAAGAAGCGCCCACTCTGAATGTGGGTGGCACTGCCCCCTGGGCTGAGCACCAGCATTCAGCTCTTTCCGCTTCCTGACAGCAGATGCCAATGTGAGTTTAAGTTCCTGTCACCTTGCGTTCCACTCCAAGGTGGACTGCATCTTCATACCAGGAGCAAAAGCAAGCCCTTCCTTCAGGTATCTTTATGAGGTGTTCCATCTCTGCAATAAGGAAAGCACCCTGGAAAAGGGCAATCGATTGCATGCTAGTATGAGACTTAACTTCTAGCAGAACTCCAGGCTGCCACCCTCCTCCCTGACACCTGCTCCCACCAAGAAAATGAATCTGACCAAGCCTCTAGGTCTAACAACCAATTTATAAGCAGTATAAACACAGAAGAACATTAATAATATCAGGTAGAATACAATAAGCAAAATATAAAAATATGAAAATACTAAAGAAGAAATGACAAGTTCCTTTTTAAAATAATAGGGGGACCAGTGGTAGAAGGTAAGTGGTCCCTATTGCCGAAGACACCATGCACCCCAGAAACAATGTCTAGAGTCCCCTGAGATGGAACGACCTGAGTGCCCCTCCCTGGCACCAGAAGGCACCATGCACACTTCCAAAGGAGGGAAGCAACTAGCAGTCCTACGCAGCTAGACGGCCATGGAGCACAGCAATGACCAGCAGGGCACGGTAACCCTAAGGGTGCAGCCGCAGCACACATACCTTGGCAGTAACCAACAGCTCTCTAATTAAACTTAAGATCCACTCAACAAAAGAGAAATCAGGCCCAGCGCTGGAAACATAGCCAACTACTCAGGAATAGGGAAGTCATAGCTCTTAGAAGAGAACCATGTACAGTATAATCCCTATTACTAAACCAATATAATCCCTAACTACACTCTAAAGATCTGCGCTTATACTCAAAGATAAGTGCAGTGTTCACCCCTTGCCAAAGAAACTTCTCTCTGCGACAGATGGAGACCACGACAGAAAGCCACAATCAATTAAAATGCAGAGTTGTGGAGTCCAACCCCAATGGATACATCTACAGAACACTACTGCACCTAAAGCTCGGGGAACATTGCAGAAGTGGGGGCAGAAAGATAATTAAGAATCAGAAGGTCACGCTGGAGAGATGGCTCAGCATTAAGAGCACTAGCTGCTCTTACAGAGGACCTAGGTTCAATTCATCCATAGGGCAGCTCACGACTGTCTGTAATTCCAGTTCAAGGGGACTGACATCCTCACAGACACACATGCAAGCAAAACACCAGTGCACATAAAATTAAAAGTTTAAAAAGAGAACCAAAAGATCAAGGGATTTGTTGCAAGATTGTGTCTCCAAGAAACATCAGAAGCTACGTCCGTAAAGCCCCACCAACGTGACTGACCAAACATAGAACAAATACTGGCCAGGGGAAAGCCCACAGGCCTCACTTCTACACAAGCAAGTACAGGCAACTGTGGAAAGCTAGGAGCACAAGTGTTCTTCCTCGGGGAGAACACACAAACTGGCTGTCCAGAGTCGACAGGACTAGAAAGGCACACAAGTAGCACTGTATAGACTGGACAGATTAAAGAATGTTATGTGTGTGTGTGTGTGTGTGTGTGTGTGTGTGTGTGTGTGTGTGCTTACATACATACACACACACATACATACACAATGAGTGAAAAGAGGCCATGAATTTGAAGGAGAATGGGGAGGGGTATATGAGAGGATTTGGAGAGAGGAAGAAAAAGGGAGAAATGATGTTGTATGTGATAATCTCAAAATTTAAATCAGAATATCAACTAACCAGACTACCCAGAGCTCCCAGGAACTAAACCACAAACCAAAGAGTATACAGAGGGAACAATGGCTCCAGATATAAATGTAGCAGAAGATGGCCTTATCTGACATCAATGGGAAGGAAGGCCCTTGGTCCTGTGGAGGCTCTATGTCCCAGTGTAGGAGGATGCAAGAGCCACAGTGAGGCCAGAGTGGGTGAGAGGGTGGAGGAGGACCCTCAAAGAAGCAAAGGGGAGGAGGGAGAAGGGGCATGGGATGGGTGTGGAAGGGTAACCATGAAGGGGGATATCAGTTGAAATGTAAACAAATAAAATTATTTTTAAAAAATAAAGTAAGTAAGAGTTAAAAAAAATAGTGGTGGGGGACAGGGAGGAGACTTTCAAATAATAAAGGACTGTCAGACACATCAACCATGTGGCCATGAATGGGCTCTTTCAGTGTTACATAATACCTGCACTATAGCTATTTTTTTACAACAAAATTTGTAATTAAACATCTCCGAAAGAAAAATCTAGGCCTAAGTGACTTCATGTGAAATGTCTATTAAGTATATAGAAAGAATAATAACATCTATAAAACGTTCTAAGAAGAATAAGTAGAGATACTTCTCATTTTAGGGTGTTCAGCATAATTCCTATTTGAAAACTGAACACAGACATTAAAAAGAGACTACAAGCCAATATCCTGTTATGAACAGGCACAAAAATCCTTAATGTAACCTTAATATTACCAAATTGGATTGAACAGTACTTCAAATGGATAATCCATCATAACTCAGAAAAGTTTATCCCAGAAATTTAATTGACTTAACATTTGTAAAGTAACTATAGCTTATCATAAAAAGACATAATTTCCTCTTTTTTTTCATATATCCTTGCTTATTTTTTGAAGCAGGTCTTGCTCCTGCTGTCCTGGATACCACAATGGTGCCTCCGCTCCCAAGTACTGAGAAGACAGGCCTATGCCAGGTAGGAACAAACTGTTTTTCTATGAACAGTGCTAGACATCAAACACTGAACCTCAGCTTTTACTATGTATTACATATAAAATGAACTTAACAACAAAACTAGCCACAAAAAGTTAAAACTAAAAATATATAGTAGAAAATATAGAAACTCCTTGTGACTTAGAAGTTAAGAATTGATCTCTTAGCACATAAGTACAATTGAAAAAGAGAAAACCCGTATATTGGCCTTCACCAAAGTCTAAAGTATCTACATTCTGAGTAGTGTTTGAAGAAAACTATAGGAAGAGAAAATATTCATAAGAGTAACTCATAAAGAATTGTTATCCAGTGTTAGTTATACAATAGAGTAAGGAAATCAAAATTTAAAATGGGGAAATTTGAATCTATACTTCTCCCCAAAAGATAATGTCGGGTACATCCATGAAGAACAGCACCAGACACTGGGATGCAGGCCAAC
Organism: Mastomys coucha; assembly: GCF_008632895.1. Taxonomy (NCBI): domain Eukaryota; kingdom Metazoa; phylum Chordata; class Mammalia; order Rodentia; family Muridae; genus Mastomys; species Mastomys coucha. Next base: position 1,803,317 of record NW_022196914.1, on the reverse strand, counting down.
CAGAAGTGCTTACCTATGCTGGGGCTCAACCCCAGCATCATATAAACCAGGTATGATGGTCCACACCACCTCTAATCTCCAAACTTGAAAGGAAGGAAAAGGGAGGACTGGAGAGATGGCTCAGTGGTCAAGAGTGCTGACTGCTCTTCCAGAGATCCTGAGTTCAAGTCCCAGCAACCACATGGTGGCTTACAACCCTCTGTAAAGGGATCTGATACCCTCTTCTGGTGTGTCTGGAAATAGCTACAGTGTATTCATGTAAATAAAATAAATGTTAAAAAGAAAGAGAAAAAGAAAAAGGCAGATCAGTAGCTCAAGTTCGTTCCTAACTGTAGAGCAAGTTCAAAGCTGCCTTAGCCAGAACACATGGCACTGTGTCAAAAAAGAAAAGAAAGAAGGAAGAAATGCAGCCCCATATCACCAGAGAAATATATACTTGGAACAAACCATCCACTAGCCTGACTGAAAGGATAAAGATGGACAGTACCAAGACTGACAAAGGCATGAGAGAATGAACAGCAACTACTTCAGCAACTGCTAGTAAATACCGAATAAGGAAAACTTTGGGAAATAGTTTGGGAGATCTTTAAAAGTTTCATGTTAAGTTCCACATACAGCAGGAGTTGCATCCATTTAGGATAAAGAAAACAATACATGTATCTATAAACAGAATGAATAATTTGTACAGACCAGCTTTACTCATAATAAAACAAAGCAACCGAAATGTTCATCATGATCAATAGTAAGCTGTTGTATATTCCTACAAGAGAATACTAAGGAACAGAACAGAAGACATTACTGACAGATGCAATAACACGGATCAGTCTGAGCATAGAAGAACTTCAAATACACTGTGCTAAGCAAACTACTCCAGGTATAAGAGTACATACTGTACAGTCTATTTACTTATAATTCTATACAAGTAAAGTCCAACTTACAGCCACAGAAAGCAGATAGGGTCCTGGGCTAGAGGTGAACTAGAATGCTTAAAGTGTTTAGAGACTTTTGGGGTGTATATGGAACTACTCATGGTACCAGTGACAGTGGAGATGTACACATGTGTCAACATGTGTCAACAACTTGTCAATCAGCAAACTTAAAGTGGTTGCCTTTTCCTATATCTAAATTATAGTCACTTAAGAAAAGACAAAGGTGGGCTGGTGAGATGGCTCAGCGGGTAAGAGCACCAATTGCTCTTCTAAAGGTCATGAGTTCAAATCCCAGCAACCACATGGTGGCTCACAACCACCTGTAATGAGATCAGACGCCCTCTTCTGGTATGTCTGAAGACAGCTACAGTGTACTTATAATAAATAAATACATAATAAATATTAAGAAAAAAAAAGAAAAGACAAAGGTGGGTACAGGACATTGTAACTCACTCCACATTCCTCCCTTCAGCTTTATAGGTTACTACTATTCCAAGCAGTAGACCTCTCAGTAGTGTAAGCAAATCTTTCTGTTGCCTTGTAACAAACATTATTCATTTTCAATAAAATCTCCACAACTTAAAAAAAAAAAGCAAGAATTAGGATTTTTACATTTTGTTTTTACTAAGTTTCATGCTTACTTTGAAATATACTCAACCTTTATTAGTATTTAAGGGTGTCCTAAATGATCCTAAATGAGTCCAAAGTAAATGCTAATATTTAAAGGAGTCCTTGTGGCCTCTGACCTAAGAGAAGAGCTGGGGACACAGAGATTACATGAGATGACTGAATATGATGGCCAGGTAATACTGAACCTAGAGCTAGAGAGACCTCATAGATCTACTGGCAATTCTGAAGCACGGGTATTGTTCCCCGGACTCCCCACCTCCATCCCACCCCCTCCTCTTCACTGCTCCCCTTCACCATGTAGCCAGAAGGAGACAATGACCCACCAGAGAAACAGGAGAAAGGGACCAATACATCCTGTCCTTCATCTCCCCAGCAGGTAGGAGACAGATCAGGATTCCTTGGTTAATGGATGGTCTAAGAAGCAAGATGAAAGGAATTCATTCCTACCTAACCTGCTATCCCAACAAAGCTGGTTCACATTGATTAGCTTTCCCACCACCCTCCAAGTACAACACAGGCAGTTCACACATAACACTCACGAAGGAACTGTATACTAGCCAAAGAGCCACCATGGCTCCTGCATTCATTCAAAGTAGCCCTTTGCAATTTTGCCTGTGACTAAGGGACACAGCTTCAGGTAAAAATCTTCATTTCATTTAAGTTTACTTCGGTAAAGGGGTAATTTCAAACTGCCTTGCTTTATTACTGGTTTCAGAAGTGAGTTTCTCTAACCTACAATGCCAACAATCATAAACTCATCTCTGAAGATGATGGTTATGGTTCTTGTTAACTCCTAACTCATTCAGACACATGCTATGTCATGAAAGCCCAGCCTACAATGTCTGTTACAGAGTAGGGTTTGAAGGGTTTCCGACTGAAGGAAATTTAAGAGCTGATTAATAATTAATTCTCTTACTGCTGGGAAAGAGGAACCAGCCTGTGAGTCACCGTACAAAGTATAATCTGCAAACGGACGGGGCTGGGCTGTCCTGATACAATCATGAAAATACCAGTTTTCTAAGACAACTCCTTTTAACTCCTCACTGGTTTGAGCTAATAGCAACTTAAAATATTTGCATGCTTATGCCATCACATCCTGTTTTGTCCAAAGGCTCCGGCTGCAGTACACAGGAGCTCTGACATGCCTCCCTCATAACTTCCCGATACTGCTAGATGTTTAAGATACAACGCTTTGTAACCTAGGCACCTGTATCCTAGAGGGAAACATGAGTCTCAAGTTTTCAGGTATGGTCCCGATGTGTAATACTCAACTAAGTATCTATACCACACAACTTTGAAACCAGAACAACACAAATATTCAATATAATTTTAATCACCAATACTGTTGCTTATGATCATTTATTAAATATAATTATATCACTATGCGTGTCATTTTCTCCAGATTCATAAAATATGAGCATTATTAGAATTAACAGCTTTAGTAAACCTTTATATACTGTTGCTCACACCCCAGAAAAATAACAGATGTGTGTTTCCCTTCCTGCATGGAATATTAGCTAAAGTGCCTTTTGGGGGCCTGGAGAAGTGAACCTTTCTTTTTTCTTTATAACTCATTCTCCCATTCCCCACATCTTACATCTAATACATTTGAATCAACAGGTTCATCAGTGGAGAAGCAACATGCAAGCCATGTGAGGGCTTGCCTCTTTGGAGATTAGGCATAGACTCTATGCCAAGAACAATTTCTAACTGACAACCATCTTTCAGTATCACAAGCAGTAACTTCATTCAGATAAAAGATTATAAAACTCTTTTCAAAATTCAGAAGAAATTAGAAGAAGTATTTCCGAACTAAGACAAGTTCTTCCTAGAACTAGCTAGCCAGCATGTATAAGGAACCATGCAGAGCGCTTCAAGGACACTTCTACACAGGAAAATAAAAAAAGATATACGAATCTAATTTTCAAAATCTAAGTGGAAAATGCTGGGCAGTGGTGGCGCATGCCTTTAATCCCAGAACTTGGGAGGCAGAAGCAGGCGGATTTCTGAGTTCCAGGCCAGCCTGGTCTACAGAGTGATTTCCAGGATAGCTAGGGCTACACAGAGAAACCCTGTCTCGAAAAACAAAACAAACAAACAAAAAAAAATCTAAGAGGACAATCTCCAAAACACAGAGGGAAAACTATTCACAAATTATATAATAAACAGATATTCGTATGTAACATGTCAAATGTGACATATTCAATTCTCTAGGCATCTAGCTACTCTCTGAGAATATCCCTGTTATTTAACAAAATAATTTTTTTAATCATTCTACAACTCTCTTCTATCCAGGGGCTCGTTATCTGAAGCTATAATTTAGTGGGGGAGGAGAGAATATAATACTTCTTATGGAGACTGCTGATTCTCTAACTCTGCAAAAGAAAAACTAGTGAACATTCCTCGAAAATACTTCAAAAAATATTATCCTCATAAAAATACAGACCACATTTATATGTTCCAACAGTTTTTGCTAAGATTACATAGTACAACCGAGATCATTTTTATCTCTGAAAAAAAAAGTTACATCAATAATAACTGCCTGAGTATCAGAACGAACAGCACCTAAACAGTTGCATATGTTTGCCCTATAATGTATGCAATAAAAACAGTAATTCATAGCAATAATAGTATTGGTTTGTGACTGTGACTGAGAATTTCTAATAAACTTTTTCTTGTGTTGTTATATTTTTTGGCTGATTTTGTTTTGCTCTGAGGCAAAGGCTAGCTGTGTTACCCAAGCTGGCCTTGAATTTACAACTCTCCTGCCTTAGCCTCCTTGGTGCTGGGATTACAGGCATTTGCTACCACACCTGACACTGAACTCCTTCCTTACCAGATCCATCTCAAACTTGTGGGATTATACTATTAATCACATTCTAGCTCCTTGCTTGTCAGTAACATACTGACATTCTAATAACTCTGTCTTTTTACTTTTAGAGAGATTTTATACTTAATTGAAATTGTAACTATTTTTTCATTTCACTGAATAGTTCCCCAAAAAGCTATTTAGAAAGATATTTATAAACTGTTCACTGCAAAGTTACAAGCAAGAAGTATTAGTCAGCTGTGGTAGATCATACCTGTATTCCCAGAACTCTAGATGCTGAGGCAGGAAGATAACCTTGAGGCTAGCATGGGCTAAACGTAAGAACTTGTCACTAAAAAACAAGAGCCAAAAATGGAAGAAATGTTTTCAGGCTTCTTCACACTTTCAAAAATAAGAAAAAGAGGAATGAGGATCTAGCTCAGCAGCAGGGTGTTAATCCAGCAGTCTAGTTTAGTTAGCCTCCTCCCTAAAAGAAAAAAAGGGAAAAGAAACTCCTTTGATAATGCAGGATAGTGCAGGAGTAGACCTTACTGACAATCTGCACATGCCATTCATCTTTACAGAAGACTGACTTGTGGTAGAGATGACTCAAGCTTAACAGTAAAATGAATCTGTCTCTGACACCCAGTATCCACAGTTACCAAGTACTGAAGAAGACACCACTTCTTAACCTTAAAGTCAAAACAGAAGCACAAATTAGGAATTAGAACAACAACAAGGACAACAAAACCTTCAAAGAAATGTTCAGGACACATACATCTGCATGCATTTTTAGGCAAACTTCATATATTTCAAATATTCACATATAACAAAGCAATAGCTTTGAATCCAAATGAATGTCAGAAATATTCAATCTTGATGAAAACTTACACTGGTGAAGCAAGAAAAATGGGAGAATGACAACAGCAGATTTACAGGAGAGAAAGAAACCACACACTTCCTTTATCACAAAGCAAAGTCTCCATGTTGGCACCATAGTAGTAACATGCCTGTCAAGATACACTACTCAAGAGCACACTTTCCAAACTGTGCCTTTAAGCGTATTCTCCCATACAGTCAAATTAAATGCTTATCAATCAAAACGCATTTCACGTAAGATGCTAACCTTAAGTACATACTGAAAGTTACAGAAGCACAGTCCACTCACTAAAGAATAATTCCACAACTTGATTTTTGTATGCTTTATCTAAAAAAGCTCATTTTAAAACAGGATTTTTCCCCCTCTTCCTCCACAGTACATATCCCTATGTCATCTAAACATTAAGTAACAACCAAAAAAAAAAAAAGATTCAAACATCTTTCCATTGTGTATGGCTTCATCGGGCTTTGATAAAGACAGAGCCATCAGGGGTGGAAGAGCCCTCTTCCTTCTCGTTTACGATCTCTACAGTCCCAGAAGCTGACACAATAACCATTGTTTTATTTGCAGACACCGACTTCTGTTTTTCAGCCACAGCTGCACAAACGGCAACAATCTCATCGCTTTCAAAGTCATAATCCGGGATTGACCCTGGTGAGAGGTCAGGTCCTTCCGGGGGCATTTCTTTCTTTTCAATCCTCTGGGCTACTTTCTGCTGTTCCTGGAGCTTTCTGGCCCAAGAAAGGTCTTCCTTCCAGAGTTCAGGGTTCATTGGATATATGTGCAGGGCTACTTGAAAGCTTCGAATTGCCTGAGAGGAAAGATGTTTTTATTTGGGTTATTTCTAAAAACCAAGTTAGGTACAACTACATACCTACAAGTAAATAGGGGTATATATGTGCATATACATGTTTATATAAATATAATTTTTATAATTAATTTTTAAAAAGATAGGGTTCTGTCATAATAATTAGATAATTATGGTAGAGAAAAAAACATACAAGTGTGATGGGGAAGACTGACACACTGCTGGTGTTTAAAAGCCACTAAATCATGGGCACTGCTATGAGAGTTTGAGCATCTTAAAAGAATCACGCTAATTACACAGTTCAACATGGGACAACTAGTATACCACATAATAAAAGATAAAAATCATAAGATTTGTCCTAGTAGATGAAAAAATATCATTTGACAAAATTCGGTCCCCCTTTTTTTTTCTTTTTTTCTTTTTGGTTTTTCGAGACAGGGTTTCTCTGTGTAGCCCTGGCTGTCCTGGAACTCACTCTGTAGACCAGGCTGGTCTAGAACTCAGAAATCTGCCTGTCTCTGCCTCCCAAGTGCTAGCATTAAAGGCGTGCGACACCACTGCCTGGCACAGTATCTTTTTTTAATTATTAAAAAAAACAATGATTAATCTAGGAACAGATAGAAATAAAAGCCATGCACAGAACACCCAAAACCAACATCACACTCAACAGTAAAAAACTGGGTACTTTCCCTCAAGATCAAGATTGATTCAAACTCTTCCTATTTCTTTTTTTTATTATTCTATTTTAGAGATTATAATATAATTACAACATTTCTCCCTTCCCTGTCCTCCCTAGAAATTCTCTCATATGCATCTCCCTGTTTACTTTCAAGTTCAAGGTCTCTTTTTTCATTAATTGTTATTATATGCACATATATATGCATATATTCCTAAATATAACCTGCACGGTCTATATAATGTTACTTGTATGTATGTTTTCAGGGCTGACCATTTAGTATTAGACAACCATTTCTTCCCATTTCTACTCCTGACTAAACTCCAAGTCCTAGCCAGAGAATTAGGAAAGAAAAATATAAAGATCATTCAAAAGTAGGGAGGAAGAAGTAAAATTGTCCCTTTTTGCAAATGATACAATCTTACTCATAGAGTCTATCTACCCTGCACAAAACTCAACTCCAAGTGGTTCAAAGACCTCAGAGTAAATAAAGCCAGATACTCTAAATCTAATAGAACAGGAAGTGGGGAATAGCCTTGAACTCATGGGTAGAGGAGTCAACTTCCTGAACAGAACACCAATGGCTCAGGCTCTAAGATCAGGAATTGATGAATGGGAACCTCATGAAGCCAAAAAGCTTCTGGAAGGCAAAGGACACTGTCAATAAGGCAAAACGGCAGCCTGCAGATGGGGAAAGGATCCTCACCAACCCTACATCTGACAGACGGCTAATATCCACAATTTATAAGGCACTAAAAAAGTTAGACACCAACAACCCAAAGAATTCAATCTAAAAAATGGAGCACAGAGCTAAATGGAGAAATCTCAACAGAGAAATTTCAACTGGCCGAGTAACACTTAGAGAAATATTCAAAGTCCTTAGTCATCAGGGAAACACAAATAAAAACAACTCTGGAATTCCATCTTACACCCATCAGAATGGCTAAGATCAAAAACTCAAGTGACAGCACATGCTGGTGAGGATGTGGAGCAAGGGGAACGAACACTCCTCCACTTCTGGTAGAAGTTCAAACTTGTACAGGCACTTTGGAAATCAATTTGGCAGTTTCTCCAAAAACTGGGAATAGTTCTACCTCAAGACCCAGATATACTACACCTGGACATACACCCAAAAGATGCCCCACAGGGACACTTGTTCAACTATGTTCACAGCAGGTTTATTTATAATAGTCAGAAACTGGAAACAACCTAGATGTCTCCAGATGAAGAATGGATAAAGAAAATGTGGTACATCTACACAATGGAATACACTATTCAGCTATTAAAAGTAAACAGGTCATCAATTTTGCAGGCAAATGGACAGAACTCGAGAATATCATCCTGAAAGAGGTAACCTAGTTCCAAAAGGACGTGCATAGTATGAACTCACTGATAAGTGGATATTAGCCATAAAATACATACTCCACAGACCCAAAGAAGCTAAACAAGAGGAAGGCCCAAGCGAGGATGCTTGAATCTCACTTAGAAGAAGGAATAAAAGAGTCATAAGAGGCAGATAGAGTGAGGGAGCTGGGTGGGAGAGGAGACATGGAAGGGAATGGGGGATGTGGAGTGAGGTTCAGGACTAGGTATAGGGAGAGACAGGGGAGATAGCCAGATGGCCATGAGAATGAATGGAAATATGCATTGTGGGGGCGGGGGGGAGTATACTGAGGACATACCAGAGACCTGGGATAGGAGAGGTGCCCAAGAATCAATGGGGGTGACCTTAGCTGTGATTCACTACACTGGGAACATAGAAACTGAAGAAGCCACTTACTGGAGCCAGTCAGGAACCCTGGTGGAGCAATAGGGACACCAACCCATCCACAAAACTTTCAACCCAAAATTTATCCTATCTACAAGAAATGCAGGCACAGGGGATGGAGCAGAGACTGAGGAAAATAGCCAACCAAAAACTGGCCCAACTTGAGGCTCATCCCATGGGCAAGCACCAATACCTGACACCTGAACCTTTGGGGGCTCTCAGAGACTGAACCATCAACCAACGAATATGTACGGCTGGACCTAGACCTCCCTACACATATGTAGCAGATATACAGCTTGCTCTTCATGTGGGTCATGAACAACTAGAGCAGGGGCTATCCTTAAAGCTATTGCACATCTGTGGAATCTGTTCCCTTCACTTGGCTGTCTTGTTTGGCTTGAGTGGGAGCAGAGCCCTAGCCCTGCAGAGCCCTAGCCCTGCAGAGACGATGTGGCAGAGTAAAGAGATAACCACGGAGGGCCTCCACTCTCTCACATGGGGGAGGGACTGTGGCAGGGGGGAACCAGGAGTGGAGATAGAGTTCAGAATATAGAGTGAATAAAATAAAATAATAAAAATGAAGTTATTGTTCACAAAACAGTAGTACAATGATACAAAGAAATACCAAACTATACAAATGAATCATGTAGCACAAGAACTATCACAATATTAAAACCACAAAGTAAAATGAGACTGGGGACGAGAGGGAAAACACCAGGGAATGAAGACTTTTAGGCAGTATGTATCACAAACAGCCACTGAGAAAAATCAAAGGTGATAATGACCTATGCCCCAGCTGACAAGGCGGACCCAGCTAATTTCAGCACGGAGGCGTGAGTGAACAGAACCAGTGTCCACTACCTACTCCTTTTCCTGCTCTTCTTTCCCTTCCAACTTCTCCAGGAAATCATAAATGTGTTTCGGTAATCCTATTCTTTGTTGTTGCTGCTACCACTGTAGTTGTTATACACCCACTTTCTTCCATGTTCTTACTCTTTCAGTCCCTGTCATCCTAAACTAGAATTCTCCTAACCAGCCTCTCCCTCTCTGTGCTGCTCTCAGTCTCCATTCCACTGGATGCATGTATTTCCTCTAAGTATTCTCTAGAGAACAAGAAGATGCACTGATATGAAAGGGAAATATGGTAAGGAGGGAGGGGAGAAGGAGGCAGGGAAGACTACACTAATGATATTTGAAGGAATGTTCTTGAGGAGTCACTTTATTTTTATGTACATGAGATTACAGACAATGCATATTTGTGTATCTGTATATACATACATATATGGTTTAAATAACATTATGCCACTTGGACTAGTAACACTCCACTCAAGAGCCATAGACTAAGAAGAACTCTAATACCAGGCATGAGAATCTCACTTTCAAGGTGTTACTCAGGTAATCCAAGAGACTCCCAAAACATTATATGGTATTGCTATTGCTTTTGGTTGCCTCTCAGAGGTGGAGCATTAAATCCCTATTGCTGAAGAAATCATGCACTTGAGATACAAGACTCAAAAGATCTGAGCTAGATCTGACCCGAGAGTCCCCTTCCTGGGATGAGCTCTCATAGCACTGGACAGTTTATATAAACTAACAGGAGGGAGCCACCAAAGATCCTACTCAGCTGTGACTCCTCTGAAGCACTACAACACCATCAGCACAGCAAAATATCCCTAAGGTTGCAATAAGGATATCCATTTCTTGGTGGTCACCAATGGCTATCTAATGGGATTTAATGCTCACTCAATGATTTTTGGTACAGCCGGGCAGTGGTGGAGCATGCCTTTAATCCCAGTACTTGGGAGGCAGAGGCCGGCGGATTTCTGAGTTCGAGACTGCCTGGTCTACAGAGTGAGTTCCAGGACAGCCAGGGCTACACAGAGAAACCCTGTCTCAAAAAAACAAAAACAAAAACAAAAACAAAAAAATGATGCTTGGTACTGGAAACATAGTTAACTTTTTGAGGCTACTGAGGCCACTGATCTTAGAGGAGAACCTTCTACTGCCACTTTAATAAACTAGCACAATTTGTAACTGCACTGTAAATACTTAACCTTACAGCTACAAGTAAGTGTAGCTCTCACCACTCATCAAAGAAACCCCTCTCGGCAACAGATGGAAACCATTACAAACCACAACTGGCCAAAATACATGAACAACTGATTCAAATCCACAACACAATTTCAGAACCTAAGGCCCAGGGGACATCAAGGAAGAGGGGGACAAAAGACTAAGAACCAGAGGACGAGGAAATCTGCTGGGAGACTGTATTTCCCATAAAAGCTACGTCCATTATACCTCAATAATCTGAGTACCTAAACAAGACCACCTACACCTCCAACAGACATGGTAACATAGAAAGGATAAAGCATGCAGACCCCACCACAAGAAAAAGAGCTGCAGACACGTAAGGAATCCTGAGAGGAGGAGAAACAGCCATCCCAGGGACGAGCACCCGGACTGGCCACCCAACACCAAGTGCTCAGTCCTGAAATCACACCAAGCATTAACACGAAACTGACCAGGCAGGTTATGTTTATACAGTTGTAAATTTACACATACTATATATGCATGTCTTATACAATAACAGAAAAAGAGACTATGAATTTGAGAAGGAACAAGAGGAAGGGCATGGGAAGGGCTGGTGGCAAGAAAGAAAAGGGGAAAATGATGTAATTATATTTTAACTTTTAAAATGTCAAAATAGAAAAGGATGAAATACAAATGGCCAATAAACATGAACAAATGTTCATCCTCATTAGCTATCAGAGAACATAAATCAAAACTCGGTGAGACTCCATAGTGAAAAGCATGAAGTGGTTTTTAGGAAAAACAAACTAACTAACTAGACCCTGATCCATCATTTGAGCCAGCTTTGGTCCAGCCACAGCACTCCTGTAGGACACCAAGGAGACATGCCACAGAGAGATTTAAGCAACCCTTCTCACAACAGCTGAGGAAGGAACAACCCAAACGTCCAACATCAGAGCAAGAGATAAGGGAAAGGTGGTGTGTACACATATACAATGCATTTTTTAAGCTATAAAGAAGAATGAAGCTATGTTGTTCTCAGGAAAATGAATGTAACTGTAGACAATCATATTAAGTGTATCAAGCCAATCTCAGAAAGACAAACATCACATATTTTCTCTCTTCTAATGTTCCTAGATTTTATAGAGTCACATAAAGTCATCTATGTATGCATTAAATGACACAAAAGTTTTAGTCGAAGGGAACAAAGTGCACTAACAGGGTGGGGTACGGGAGAAAAGGAGGGTAGAGAGAATCCGAGAGACCAGGGTGGGGCAGTAAGGGGTAACATGTACCTGCAAAATAAATCAATTTTGAAAATCAAAATATACTTAAATTTGAGCATTATAATAATCTAATTTCCTTACCAGGACTATCTCTCCTAATCCAAGCTGAGCTCGACCTAAAGTTTGCCAAGACTCCCATGAGTGTGGGTTACGCTTGACAGCCATTTCTGCTGCATGGACTGCTGGGAACATTTCATGAAGAGACATCAGGACCTGTGTGCCAAAAAGAAGGAGAAAACAAAGCCTGTCATAAGCATACACTAAGATAAACTGACAAACCGATAATCATACACGAACAATGATCTTCCTGTACAAAATATATTTTAATCTGGCACACAGCATTTTCATGACTTTTATTCCCTGCTTTACATTCTTTACCAGAAATTCTATACTTTTTTTCACTCCCAAATGAAACAAAAATATAAACCATGTCTATGTCCATCTGGTAGTTAGTTCAGAGCTTCCTGCAGGCCAGCTTTCATTTCTTTTTTTTTTTTTTTTAAAGATTTATTTATTTATTTATTATATGTAAGTACACTGTAGCTGTCTTCAGACACTCCAGAAGAGGGCATCAGATCTCATTACGGGTGGTTGTGAGCCACCATGTGGTTGCTGGGATTTGAACTCATGACCTTCCGAAGAGCAGTCGGTGCTCTTCCCCATTGAGCCATCTCACCAGCCCCAGCTTTCATTTCTAATTACTCTATTTACAATGCACTTTTTAGGAAACACTCAAGTCTTGCTGCTAAAACTAGATAACTAAGTTTGTTTAACCAACCACCCTGGCCTAAGTACTCATCTATCTGTTGAAAACATGAAATAACCTGTAGACCTCAGAACTGAGCTTTCAAGCCCCACAAACCAGAAAAGTCACAGAACTGGGGAACTGAATGCTTCACTTCAACCCATGGAAAACAGTCTATTTCATTTATAATCTTTGGAACATTCTTGACAAAAGTATCATTCTTAGGTTCTAAATTAAACTCTTTATATATTTCACTATAAATCTTGCCTTAATCTGCACATATTTTAGCCCTGAACATGAAAGCATGCAAGTGAAGGGCTTTACAAAATCTGCTTCAGGGGACCTAATTTATTTGGATTCTTTCTCAATAAAATAACTCAAAGCTGGTAAAGCATGTGACTCTCATTTGAGAGTATTGTGTGACCAATGCTTGTTAGTATAGATCAAGGCTCAAGTGCAATAATTATTTATCAAAAATTATACCTAATGCTCTTTTAGAGACTTTGTTTTGTTATTTGAACTTTTGAGAGTTTCTCTGTGGAGCCCAAGCTGGCCTGGAACTAATGATTCTCCATGCCTTAGTCTAAGCGCTGGGATTACAGTCATGTGCCACCAATGCCCAGCTCTGTTTGAGACTTTTAATATTTCTTAAATACCTAATTCACATGCTCAGAGGCTTTCTGTATAGACTTTTTCCACAGTGTTAGAAATGTACATTTAACACACTAGTTTTCTAACTGGTAATAACTATGGCAGCCTTTCGCTAGAATCTATATGTTTATTTTCTCTTCATCTCATCTGTATTTACCTTTTGGGCAGATGTGACTTGAGAAGTCCATTTTCATTCCTAAGCATTACCTAAGTCACTGTTCCAATGGCTTTTCAAGACCTAGGTTTGTTCCTCAGTCTCAGTACGTCTTTTTTTTTTTTTTTTTTTTTTTTTTTTTTTTTTTTTTTTTTTTTTTTTTTTTTTGGTTTTTTTGAGACAGGGTTTCTCTGTGTAGCCCTGGCTGTCCTGGAACTCACTCTGTAGACCAGGCTGGCCTCGAACTCAGAAATCCACCTGCCTCTGCCTCCCAAGTGCTGGGATTAAAGGCATGTGCCATCCCTGCCCTGCTCCTCAGTACTTCTTTGAGGCAGAAGCCCTGTGGGGAATTCTTTCTATCATCAGATTCAGCTTACATACTTATTTCTAAGATTAGCACAAGTAGAGATGACTAAAGGGGGTGGAAACTTTGAAAAGAAATCCTAGAAGATGAACGCAAAGCATCTTAACATTTGTTTTTCTTTTAAACAAGATATATCTCAGAGTCCTTCAGTGGCAAGATCTGATCTACTAAGAAATCCATCTTGATACCAATCACAAAGTGAACAAAGGTTATATGACTTCCTATAGCAAAAGCTCTACTAACCTATGCAAGTAAGCCAAGATGAAAGCAGAGAAGGCATTTCTAGCTTTTCTTTAATGACTAATAGAAAGAACAATTATGTAGTCTTTGTCATGTCACAAAGATTCTTCTTAAAATGCTAACAAGAATACACACACAAAAAAAGAATCCTGTGGTCTTCTTTCAGAGGTACAATAGCCTTTGTTCCATGGTCCATAGAGGGCCCTGTGACAATCTTCACTGTGAATGGTCCTCTGCTGAGGACTCCCAGGTATGCTGTTCATCACTATTACTCTGGTGCTCACAGTCACTTTCTCAGCAACCAAATACACAGTAAAAAGCTAACGCCAAACTGGCCAACCACAAAGATACCTGCAGCAGCCTGCAAAGCCTCCATGAAGGCTTCAAACCTAGCACAGCACCAAAGCTGTTGATCAAGTCATCCCTGGTCATTCTCCTTCTAGCATCCACAATAGTTAGAGTTTAATCCTGTTTGCTAGGAGTAGTGACTGATACCCAGCTCCTTCCAGAGTCCCAGCTCCACATCTATTTTATCCAAAGCACCTGAAAAATTTGAAATGAGCTCCCTAAGAAAGATCTCTTTGAGTAGAAATTATTGATAATCAAGTGATGTTAACTGGGCAATTTGTACAGGAAAGACAATCTCAACCTCTTCCTCTTCCATTAGTCAGGCTTATGTCTGGGTTTCCTCAACATCTCCGCTGAGTGACTAATACATGTTTTAGTAGCAGCTCTGGGATGCTGAAAAAATGGACCCATAACTTTATTTTTTTTAAGTATCTTCTAAAACACAACACATTTTCATTTTGAAAAAACATAAAGAGTACTAGTAGACAATTAATTTATAAGCAAAATAGAAACTTTCCATCTATTTAAAAATTAACTAGTAATTTTATCTATATGTTATATCTTCTTAGAGCTAGGCTGAAATAATAGTTGAGTTCATTGCAAAAGCAAATGCATTTCTAATTTTTATACACAAACAAGCTATATATAATATGAATATGCTAAATTTTTTTAAAAAATAATTGTATTAGAAAAGAGGAATGAGAACAGACAGATTAGTTCATCGCTGCTCACTGAACAATCACAGCATAGTTACAAAGTAGAAATCAGATTCCTTGTCATTATTACCTGTGACTTCATCTCATAAAGAGTGGCATCATCTGGGGTTAGCTGTAGTGCTTCGTCCCACTTCTGAATTGCCTCCTGGTATCTGTAGTTGTTAAAGTTACATTAATATCATATTTTAACTCTTTCAGAATACATGTTAAATTTGAAAATCAGGAACTTGAAAAATAATCACTAAGAAAATTTTCTATTAAAGATTGCTAATAATGCTGTTTTAAAAACATAGGTAAATTAAAGAACTCAAAGGAAAAACAACAAAAGAGAAAAGAGCAAAATCTAAATAAGAGATCTTACAAATTGCCTTCTAAGATTCTGGAGCCTGAGCTAGCAGAATCGCTAAGGGGGCAAAGCCTAAGGCTCGAGTCAATGCCTGGAGGCCACGTAAAGGTAGAAGCAGATATCTAACTGTAAACGTGAACTCTGACCTCCAAACACACACATCACAGCATTTATACACTATTTATTATTATTATCATTATTATTATTATTATTATTACCATTATTTAAAAGAGATTTGTGGGCTGAGAAATCAAATATCTTTTTTTTTTAATTAACTTCAATGATGGGATATGTACTCTAAAGGATTTGTCATAAATGCTTACAAACCAGTTCCAAGCCTAGGTTCTGCTATAGCAATCTACCTGGCAGAGACAACTGTGGTCCTGGCTAGTTTTATAACAACTTGACACATCTAAATTCATCTGAGAGGAGGAAACCTGAATTGAGGAAATGGCTCCATTGGATCAGATTGTAAGGAGGCAAACCTGTAGGGCATTTTTTAAATTAGGGATTGAGCCTATGGTGGATGGGGTCAAACTGGGCTGTGGTCCTTCTCTGTAAGAAGCAGGCCCAACAAACCAGTGAGCAGCACTCTTTCACAGCTCTCTACAGCCCTTGCCCCCAGGTTCTTGTTTGAGTATCTGCCATGACAGACATTTAACATTCGAGATGAGCAGTGATGTGGAGATGTAAGCAAAATAACCCCTTCCTCCACAAACTGTTTTTAGTCATGGAAAAGACAAATATCTATTTTTGTTCATAATATAAACACATGCCAGGCTTAAGAGATGGGTAAAATGCACCCAACATAATATGCAGATATCTTCTAGTATGCTGTGGTTTGAATGTGCCATGTCCCTTAAAGGTATATGTATAGACACTTGGTCCAAATGGTGGCACTATTTGGAGAAGTTGTGGAACCTTTAAGAGGTAGTGCCTCAGTGGGGGAAATGGATCACTGGGGGATGACCTACAAATTTTAAATACCAGCCCTGCTTCCTGCCTTCCCCCTTTGTCCTGTTCCACCAGGGTGTGACACATGAGTCCCAACCGCACACTCCTGCCAGGATGGAACTACTGCCATCACGCCTTCTCTACAGTGACGGGCTACATCCTGTCAGCCTGGGAGCTAAAAAAAACTCTTCCTCTCTTAAGTGGCTTCTTGTCAAGTCTTTGGTCACAGCAACAAGACTAATAACTAATTCATACTACCACCTTTTATTTTAAGACTGAGAGCCGGGTATTCAATTAATATCTCAACTGTAGCCACAAACAGCTAAACTAACTCAGTAACTCTAAAATTGCCCTTAGCACACTTCATGCAAAGTCTTCAGCAGTCCCAGGCTGTGAATCACTGACAATCTCTGTCACCTACTATCACATACTATCTTCTCTTAAATCATTTCTTGCTGTTTTCCAGACCCTTCATTTTCTCAGTATGTGTTCTATATGTACAATACATAATACCTGGTAATAAGCAACTGCTACTGATTCCTATTCTCTTGCTACGCCCACTCGTCTAAACCAGTTACATCTGTAGTATCGGTGGTAAAAGCCTGATCAAAGACAAGAGGCGTTATGGCCCCAAAAGGGAGCTTGTGCCTCCTGGGCATTCAGACAGTCATTGGCATCTCCTAACTTAGATGTGTTCCAGATTAGTCTTTCCAATCGTCAACACGCCCTATTATTTAAGCATAAAAGTACCCCAAGAAATGATTCCTTAATGGCTAAACTTAAGATTGGGCATCGTTTCCTGGCCAGCACAACGTTTCCAACCTATCCTAAGTTATCTCCAAGCTGTCCTTAGCTTGGAATTTCTCTCAAGGAATCTGCCTGCCAGACAGGTTTTCCTCAGAGCTAGCAACAGAGGTCAAGCACATTTCTTAGGGCAGTCCCACAATAGTCAGAACTGTTTTACATACTAGGGAGTAATCGAAGGGCTTCCCTAACTCAAGGACGTTAGCTAGAACTGTTAGGTCGGAACCTCCCAGAGCTTTCCTCCAGCAAGACCCAGAGAATTAGCATAGGAATACCAAAATAGCCCCAGCAGGGAGGGCTTGACTGCTCTTCCGCCTGCTTCACACTTGGCTACCAGATCCTACTGACCTTGATGTGGTGGTCACTTGCCTAAGTGACCTCAGTCTTGTGCTCCTTGCTGTAACCCCCACCACCCCCACCACCCCCCCCACCACCACCACCACCACCACCACCACCACCACCACCACCACCACCGCCTGCCTACCTGACTCTAGTCACCTGCCCTGCTTGCTGTATGCTAATTAAGCCTGAATTTCACCTTGTACAAATACATTCAGATTCACAACACCCTTGTGTCCAGTCTGTCTGTCATCGGCCGACTTATTGCCCACCTGACCAGAATTCACATCCCGTGGAAATTGGGGTCCCTGCAACGAACCTGGTCCGCGGCATTCTCTAATATAAATTATAATCATATAATATATAATAGTGTGTGTGTGTGTGAGTGTGTGTGCATGGTGTACACTTGTGCTGATGTATGTGTGTAGTCATTAGGACAGTATCCTTCTTTATTGCTCTCGATGTTATTTTCTTGAGACAGGTCTTTTTTTGAGCCTGAAAAATCCAGGTTTTGTAAGGCTAACTGGCCAGTGAGCTCCCGGGGTCCACTATCTCTCAGTCGCCAATGCTGGGGTTACAGACACGTGTGCAGTTTTTAAGCGAGTGCTGGAGATTCAGACAAAGGTCCTTATGCTTATTCAGCAAGCATTCTTAGCAACTGAGTCATTTCCCCATCTAACTCACAATCTTTTTATTGCTATTTTAGAATCCACTTCTTGTACTTAAGAGAACAAGTTTACTGTACAAGATCACTGTACATACACCAGAAGTGAAACTCCATATATCTGTTCTCACTGACTTGCTTAATCGCATCAAAGGCAACTCAAGAGACTAACCTAAACCATCTAGGTTGTTAATTAGTCCAATTATTTTTCTTTACACCACATGCATAATTATGTGGGCCTTAAACTTATCTCATTTTTACATAACACTTGGAAACAGCAAGATTTGTGAATTATACATTAGCAAATGCTAACAGTCAGTGAGCACGGACTACAATGCCAGTTACTTTATGTTCATTATTGTACTTGACCCTTACCAGAACCCCAGGTGGCATTAGTTATTATCTCTATTCCATAAATAAGAGAGCCGAAGATTAAAGGAGAGGTTAACTTCCCAAAGATAGTTAATGCTGCAGTTACAAGGATCGGGTAGGGTTTGAAAGTATCAAGTGTAACGTCAGAGCCTCATGCATCAAGTGTAACATCAGAGCCACACTTGGTCCTATTTCCTCATTAGGCATCCTTTTCCAATGGCCATGTAAGTTTCTGTAAGTATACTCTGTAGGGTTCACACATGAAACTGCTAACAAACCACATCTCAGAACATGTCCACTACATTACAGAAAGTATGCTGTACGTAGAGACCCAACCTCCCCAAAGGCGGGGAGACGGCTCCACCAGTAAAGTACTTGCTGCAAGCCTGAGGACCGGAGTGCAGTACCTCTGCATTCACATAGACACCAAGCTTGGCACAGCTTTGAAATATCACCACTGTGGAGACAGACAGGAGGTTCCCAGGATGGACTGGCCAGCCAAGGCTATCGGCAAACCCCAGGTTAAGTAAGAGTAAATAGTGGGAGTGTGCTTTACAAAGTTTGCTTTTATAGTCATTAAAGGTGTGGCAGTCAACCCACAGTTATAATGAACACCTCTGCTGTGGTGCTCGAAGCTTAACAATGAGTTAAATGTTCAACTCAGAGAAGGTGGCAACCTCTGACTCCAGCCAAATCATACAGAAAAAATTAAACCTAGACCACTATTAGAGCCTTTTGGGGCTCTAAAAGGCTTTTTGCCACCAATTCTTACTATGTAGCCTTGGCTGGCCTGGAACTTGCATAGATCAGGCTGGCCTCAAACTCAGATCCACCTGCCTCTGACTTCTGAGTGCTGGGATTAAAGGAATGTACCACCAAGCCCAGCTCCTTCATAGCCTTTAGCTCACAGAATTCCTCAATGAAAAGACACCTATCTGAACGCTATGTTTAATTCTAGGTGAAAGGCTAGAATTTAATTCTAGGTTTATATATAAACCGTATATATATATATATATACGGTTACTCAGTAGTACCTTTATTGGTAGGTATTAGAAACTGGGTTTTAACCAGCCATGTTTTTCAAGGGAAGGAAGACCACAAGTTCTATCACCCAGGCCATAGCTAACTGGAACAAAGAAAAATATGCAATCAAAATAAGCCAATTCATTGTCTATTTGACTTTGTATAATTTCTATGGCCTGGTTCAACTGGCATAAGCCTATCAGATTCCTCTTTGTGGAATCTGAAAATAGGAAACAGAGACGGGTGGTGGTGGTGCACACCTTTAATCCCAGCACTTGGGAGGCAGAGGCAGGTGGATTTCTGAGTTC
>NW_022196914.1:1755584-1783327 GCF_008632895.1 Mastomys coucha | reverse complement strand
AAAAAAAAAAAAAAAAAAAAAAAAAAAAATGTCCTTTATAAGAGTTGCTGTAGTTGGGGTTTCTGTTCATAGCAATGAAATCTAACTAAGACAAGCAGATATCACTTACTGAAATTATACAGTTATGGGGATTAAACCACAAATCCACTTCTAGTATTTAAGCTGCTTATTTACACAAATAGGTAAATGCCTTCAGAGGTTTTTAATTAAGTAGGAGAAAATCAAACCATCTATCTTCACAAGACTAACTGTGAAAACAGCAGGAAGGCGCTGACATTGCACAAAGGTGCACACAACAGTGGATAAAGGTTGTTTCCAAAGCAAATTTAAACAATGGTACAGCATCTACTAGCACGAGAAACTTCTGGGATTTTACTATACTAACCAAACTATCCACTTCTGGTATCTTCTGCACACCCAATAGAGCAGTGCTTCTTAACCCTCCCAATGCTGTGACCCTTTAATACACTTCCTCAGGGTGTGGTGACCCCCAACCATAAAATTATTTTGTTGCTACTACATATTTTTACTATTGTTATGAGTAGTAATGTAAATATCTGATATGCCACCTCTGTGAAAGGGTCATTCAAACCCTTCAAAGGGGTCATGACCCACAGATTGAGAACCTCTGTACTAGAAAATGAATTTTTCTGAAATATGTACAATGTCACAGTTTTAATCTTCCGAGTTTGACTTCTGATAGAATAATTAAATACATGTACTACCTACATTTCCATTCACTTCATATACATGTCAAAAAATTATAAGTCAACAGAAATTAACATCAATGTCACAGAATAATTTTGACCAAATAAAAGATAAAAAATAAACTTCATGATAATAGCAAAATTGTCTTGTCTTGTCTTTTGTTTTTAACTTTTCTTGTATTCTTTGTGAATTTTACATTATATAGCCCAATTCCTCTCATCTCCTCATCACTTTGTATCTACCCTCAACCCTTACAACCTCCCTACAAAAGAAAAAAAAATTTTTTGTCATGGAGGCTGTAGCGTGTCACAGAGTGTCACACAGTATACCCTTTTGTCCACCCATCTTTACTTGCATGGGTCCATTGAAATCAGTCATTAATCTGTTTTGAGGCCGCTGGTTTCTGGTACACTATCAATATTGGATCCTCACTGAGACTCCTTTCAGATCTCCTGTTGTTGCCCTGTGTCATAGAGGTCCTGGTGCTTTAGATCTGCAGGACAGGATTCTTCCCTTGCTCTAGGAGATAACAGACTGCGTAGATGTTGGGGTGGACAACTCAAAGCCTTGGATCTGGACCTGGTGGGGAGCTGAGTTTGTCAGCCCACCAGCTCTCCTGAGCCAACACCACCAAGCCAAGCTCTCCAGCACTGCTCTAGCTAGCTCACCTAAAGGCCACAGCTGGCAAGTGGAAGGGTCAGCACTCCCCACTGTCATGCCCTAAGGGCTGGGGGCTGGTGCACCAGGTTCAGCTCCAGTGTGCTGCTCAGGGGACGTGCCAGGGGCAGCTCTCCTGAGTGCTGCAGCCAGTGAGGGGAAGGGTCCGCTCTCCTGCTTTGAGGACTCCTACCTCAGGTGGAGAGAGGAAAAGGAGAAGAGGGCATCTCCCTCACCCATGCACCTTGTGTTCTTTTTAACGACAAATCTGCTTATTTTAATGATAAGTCCACAAAATATGCAAATGGCAAAACATAAATAGAATTCACTCCTTCCTTTGAATTAAATCCAATCCCATTTTCGTCAGAAAAGCCTCCCCTTATCAAATTTATTCTAGGAACATACTAAAAGATGGCTCTGCAGTAACAGTGCTTTCCCCAAGCCAGATGACCTGATTTTAATCCCTGAAATCTATAGGATAAAAAGAAAAAACAAAATCCCACATACTGGGCTGGAGAGATGGCCCAGCGGTTAAGAGCACCAACTACTCTTATGAAGGTCCTGAGTTCAAATCCCAGCAACCACATGGTAGCTCACAACCATCCATAACAAGATCTGACTCCATCTGGAGTGGTTGAAGACAACTACAGTGTACTTACATATAATAAATAAATAAATCTTTAAAAAAAAATCCCACATACTGTCCTCTGACATCTACATGTGAACAATGGCATGTGCCCACCATGCACATATACAATAAATAAAAATGAATATGTACAAAATTATTCTGGTGAATACTGGTAATAGCACTCTCTTAATAACTCTTGTTTTGTTTTTGGTCTTTTCGAGACAGGGTTTCTCTGTGTAGCCCTGGCTGTCCTGGTCTACTCACTCTATAGACCAGGCTGGCCTCGAACTCAGAAATCCACCTGCCTCTGCCTCCCAAGTGCTGGGATTAAAGGAGGCATGCGCTACCACTGCCTGGCAATAACTCTTTATAGAATAAACTGAAACTTTGAATTTGTTTCGGTGTCTGTTACAAGTTCTGTGCATGCAGTGGGATGGGTACTCTGCTCCCTAACAGGGATGCACATTTCTGGAGGAGTAAGGTAGACACAGAGTAATCTAAAGTAAAGATATTATATTATGACATGGAATGACACAGAACAGGCCATGACTAGAAAACTGTTGCCTCTGCCTAGTCTGAAGCATTATATTTCACAATTAAAATTTAACCTGGGCTAGGAATGGAGCTCACTGTCCTCACATTATTTCAGTTTATCTGGAGAACTTAAAATTTTAAGAGAGAATCCATCCTTGTGATTACTGAAGACTTTCACATCTATCAGGTGAATATGCAAAATCTAAGAAGATTAATAAATTACATCAAGAAACTTACAATACAAAATATATATGTAACAATGTAAAGTACATCTCAGCAGAGCATTAAAATTGTGATTACTATGAAATACGTAATAGAGAAAAAAATGCATGAGCCATGCAAAAGCCAGAAATGTGCCAATTTTTAGTTATATACACATGCTTTATGTATTACTCTCACAAATGTTACACAGAGTATCAAGCAGTATGCTGTTACTATTTGGTACTAAGTTTTTCATCACTTATCCACAGGGCAGTAACCATGTATCACACGAAAAGTGCTCTGCCTCTTAGGTGGACTGTGAGTACTCCCAAACCTCTCTCAACAATGTTCCCAGTGTAACTATTAGCAACAGGAAAAGCTGGGAACTGCAAAGTTCTATTCCTTCTTTGGATTTTACAATAATCCTTCCATTCACAATTTCCTTACAAATATTATAGCAATAAATTTTCTAATACAGTGGTAGCAAATGTATTTCCCTTAGCACTTGCATGTCTGCCCAATCTTTTGTCTACATTGCTCAGCACACCTCTGCTCTATTCAGCTGGCTTTTTACCCCAAGCCTAGTCAATTACCATGCCTTCGTTTGGACAGAGCTCCTAGTGAAAACACACCCGACATCAGGACTGTCTTTTCTACCTTGTCAATCCATAAAGATGTTCTCTAGTAAATTAAAACACTCTGTTCTTCCTGCTGTTATCCTTTGCTGATGGTTTCACACACTAGCTGTGATACCACTTGACTGACCTCACAGTAACTCTTTCATTTTTTAAGAAAATTATGGGTTTTTTTTATCTTTTTAATGTATGTTATGTTTTATGACTTTTTGAAAGGTAGAGAGTTGATACAATTATTTAACATACAGTTGTTTTTAGGACTCAAAGTCCTATAAACTTGGCATGACTTGCTCTCCTTTTACAGAGCAAAAGCTGAGAGAAGGTACAGGACCAGTCCCAAACTTCATGGCAGTAATCCTCCCAAGGTAGTATAGAACGTATTGTTGCTCTTACAAGGCCATAGTGCCTTCTACCACTACCTCAACATTATCTGTCTTAATTTTCCTCTAGCCCTTCTGTGTACTTTTTTCTGAACTTGGAAATCAGAGTAGGTTTGGTTGGGGGTGGGGGGGTTGTTTTGCAACAGGGTCTCACTCTGCAGCCCTGGCTAGCTTAGAACTCACTATGGTAGACCAGGCTGGCCTTGAACTCAGAAATCTACCTGTCTCTGCCTCCTGACTATGCCACAACAGCCACGATAGGTAGCCTGAGCAGGTGTTTGGTTTTTGTATGTGTATGTGTGTTAATTCTTTTAGGCCTATAGTGAGCAAAAAGAAAAGAATGTCTTCTTGGGGCTGGTGAGATGGCTCAGCGGGTAAGAGCACTGACTGCTCTTCCAAATGTCCTGAGTTCGGATCCCAGCAACCACATACATGGTGGATCACAACCACCCATAATGAGATTGGACGCCCTCTTCTGGTGCATCTGAAGACAGCTGCAGTAAATTATGCCAGAGCGAGCGGGGCCGGCAGAGGTCCTGAGATCAACAGCAGCCACACTCATGGCCATCTGTACAGCTACAGTATACTCATACATATAAAATAAATAAAAATAAATCTTTTAAAAAAAAAATCTTCTCACCTACCACTTCTTTTTTTTTTTTTTTTCTTTTTTTTGGGGGGGGTTTTCGAGACAGGGTTTCTCTGTATAGCCCTGGCTGTCCTGGAACTCACTCTGTACACCAGGCTGGCCTTAGACTCAGAAATCCGCCTGCCTCTGCCTCCCAAGTGCTGGGATTAAAGGCGTGAGCCACCACTGCCTGGACTCACCTACTACTACTATTTTGAAAATACACTCAATCCTTCCAGCTGAGGCCTTTCTTGCCTAAATATGCATTTAAAGAGTAAATGAGCTATTTTCCAATAGTCAAAGTGAAGCAAGCAATGAAGAGCTTCACTCATCACAGATCCCTGAGCTGCCCCACCCCCTCACTCTCATTCACACCCTTGTTCATTTCATAGGTGAGCCTTCCTACAGCTCAACAGTGGCACTACTTAGTTGCTCCATCTGGGGATCATAGGACACTTGGCACCCAATAAGTCAGTCTGTGGTCTCTCCCAACTCCTACAGCCTATCTCCTAATTCAACTTCAGTCTGGAACAGACTGAAAAGACACAGCCCTACTGCAGCTGCTGGATAGGAAACATTAAAAGATAAAAACGTGGTTTAAAGTCACTGTGGTTAATAAATGACCAAAGTCTGATTCAGCCAGTTTAAAGGCAACCTTAACAACATGGAACTAAACTAGCACCCGGAAGGAAGCAAAGTGAATAGCTCAGGGATTACACAGGGCAGGGTGAGATAATGCCTGACAATGAGACAATGAACAGCTGGTGACCAAGCCAAGTACGCTAGATAGCATGCTCACTCACCAGATGAAACGCACAGTGCTTTGTTACTTTGCCCCCAACTGTATTCCTAATTTACTACAGCTCAAATCTAATGACCTATTTAGTTAATGGCATATTTAATAAATAGTTATAGGTCACTATCTAGGTGAGGATAGAAAAGGTCTCTACTATTCTAGAACTTTCTAAAGTACTTTATGGGGAAAAGGACATGAGAAAAAGATTCAAATGTAAATTCCATGATTTAAAGAAGGATGTGACAGGTAATGACCAAGTGTCTTCTCACCATGGGCGATAGGTGAACAGTTAAGACCTGAATGACAAGATGTGACAAACACCTGAAAATGTGAAGAAAGTCCATTCCAGACAAAGGCAAGGGCCCAAGGCAAGACTAAGCACTTCATGTTCAAAGGAGAAAAAAATCAAAGCAGTATGATTATAGTATAAGGAGAAAGGAAGTGATGGTAACAGAGAAGTAGCCAAGCCACGGCCACAGAAAAATGAACAGGCTAGGGCTAGAGTGTTGATCTAGCTGTGGTGGAGAATTCTTAGGTTTTATCATCACTGACACTATTTACATTTCTAAAAGACATCCAGATCAAGAGAGTGGAATAAGCTATAAGGATATAAAAACATGCAAAAGGAGACCAATATGAGTTTATTAAGAAATTCAGGATGAGATAACTCCCAATAAGACCAGGATAACTGCAGTGAAAATGGAAAGTGGATAAAGGAGTATATATGGTATAATTGGGCTGGATCTGAAGAGTGAAAGAAAGAAAGGCATCTAGAAATGATGTCCATTGGTTACCTGCACAACAGAGCCAGAGGTGAAAGCTTCCTGACTAACTCTACTTGGATTCCAAGTAAACAAGACAAGGGGGTTGGGGGCAAAAGGGGAGAAGGAAAATACAGGCCTATGGGAAGCTGCCAATGGCTCTACAAATGAACTTAGATGACCACTATCATGAGAAAGTTCTTCATGAAATTTCTTCATAAAACAAGCTATGAAATCAGTGTGCCTTGGAAGCAGACCATGAACGGGGGCTTGGGTGAGGGGTAATCTATGGGCACCTTCCTACATGCTATTCTCCCACAAGTCAAAGTTTGTTGCTCACAGCCTTAACCCTCATCACTCTCTCCAGAATTTCACTAAGTCTTATCTGGTCAATGTCAAGGGGTAAGAGCCTTTCTATCAGCACTATAAGTGGGGTCTCACTATTCTATTATAATAGTAGCAGCCAGAAATGCATGGCTACAGAAACAGAGTGAGCTATCAGACACAGTGACTTATAAACATGTGGGGCAGAACAGCTCTGAGAAGGTGAGTAAGCCAGAGAGCTGACTCATGGTTTGAGGCTCAAGTAACCAGGGGAAATGGCAGTGCCTTTTACCTATATGGGAAAGCAGCAGATGCCTGGGTAAAACTTGGATGGTCTACTTGGTAAGTTTGATGCATTTTATGCATCCAAATAGGTACGAAGATAGACTTAAAGAGCTGTGGTTCAGATGGTAGGATAACACATTATCAGGAATTCAAGCACGTTAGAGAAGGGGCACGTGGAGGAACGGGTAACACAAACACCAGGAGATATTTAGGGAAAATGTTCCTGGGAAGTAAGAAGGGATGAGTCCAGTGCATAAGAGGAGTCGGGAGATCTTTCATGAGATTTTGGTATTCATTACAACAGCTCAAAGACAAATAATCTACACATATATGGGACATTCCAAGGACATGACAGTAAGGAATACACATACTACACTGACTACATCCACTCTTTTGTGAGATGTGAGACAAAACCACTGACTTCAAATACGCTGAAGTTTGGAATCAGAGGCTGTGCATCACATGGTGAAAATATACTCAAATTCACTTTAGTTGTTATACTTTCCTAAATAACTTTCACGATAAATTCTAACTACACTTGGCCTTCACACTCATACATACTCATGCCACAATAACAAAGCCACTTAGCTAGCTATGCAAGTGTCACCATCTAGTGGATGAAACTATATACCAATTTTAAAATGTTGGGAGCTATTATACCCTTTACCTTAGGAAGACAAATTCTAGTTAGAAATAAGTCTACAAAAAAAAGTTCTTGGAGAAATTAACTTCTAAAAAGTTTAGCATTATTATAAGCCAGTGACATAAAATCCTAATACATAATATCTTAAGACACACTTATATATCAGGAAATCCGAAACTGGTAGAGAAGTTAATGACCTACCCAAAACATACACATAGAGAAATGATAACTATGATAAGATCTGAATGGAGGTAAAATTACTTCAAAATCCATACTTGTAATCACTATATTCAACTCCCCATCTTAAAAGCACCAAGCTTCCTTAGGGTTGAAAATGGAAGGAAGCCTTCTGTCATAAAGAATCATTAATACTATGAAGAGAAAATTCAAGTTGCAAAATAATTCTAAGGTAGTCTTGCCACCATCAAACAGGCAGTAGAAGACAATCCCAAAGAATGAAGCCTTCTCTGGGGGGGAGATGGTAGTAACCTATTTGGACAAGACCATATTAATGTGTTCAAATAATTCTACATGCTCAATAAAGATCAGTGAGAAAATATGAATTAAAAAAACGAGAAAATCATGGGACATATAAACAAGTAACTTAGCATGTAAAGTAACTTGAAGACAGCAGAAATACAATAAGTAAAAACAAATGGCTGTGAAGGGGAAAAGAAGAAGGAAGGAAAGAAGGAAGGAAGGAAGGGCCTCAGAGCGCTGCTGCGCAGCAGCCTGGTCACCAGAGAGAGCTGAGAACAACCCATGGGCAGAAATCTGAAGGACAAAAAAACACACTGGACAAGCTCCTCACACAATTACAAAAGAATTACAGGGATGAGAGGCTGGGAAACAGCTGAGTTGGGAAAATGCTTGTTGAGAAGTCTGGTTCCATACTTATAAATATGCATGCACAGCCACACACAAGCATGTACATGTATACACACACTGTTGGGGGAAAAAAGGGCAATGTGGCTCAAGGCCATAAGGATAAAGGTGACTGACAGAGAAACTGGGCTGTGTGTCTGCTTTTCATTTAAATTTCACTGCTACTCCTTACATTGCTGTCAAAGTTCAATATTTTCAGGCATTTTCAAACCACTATTTGAATAGTATTTCTAATACTATTTTGTTTGGTTTTGAATAGCCAAATTACTTAATTCTATTAGATCCCTTTAATTCTATTTACTTTCCAAAAGCTATATATACATTATTCTGAAACAAATGTTAAAAAAACAAAACAAAACTCCATGATCCTAAACTAAGCTTCTGACCTAGCTGATTTTAGTGATAGGACTCAATGTTTTAAAATGTAGGCAGAAACCTTGAGTTATTTTGTTTATCTCTAAAGTTGTTATCTTTCCTTGACCACAGGAAATCCTAAGGGAATGTCCTGGCTGGACCCAATGGCTTTTTCCTCTTCACACTAGTACAGTCTTGAGAAAAGGCAACACTGCAATGTTAATGAACTGTAACAGGAGGTTACTGAAATTTCTAAAGATGTTTTAATAGATATTCTAAAAATAATTTCATAAATGAAAAACTTAAATTTGGTTTCTTCTAAAACACAATCTGCAAAATTCTGCGAGAAAACTCTTTTTTTCTTATTTATTTATTTTATGTATGTGAGTACACTGTAGCTATCTTCAGACACCCCAGAAGAGGGCTTTATATTCCATTACAGATGGTTGTGAGCCACCATGTGGTTGCTGGAAATTGAACTCAGAACCTCTGGAAGAGCAGTCAGTGCCCTTAACCACTGAGCCATCTCTCCAGCCCCAAGAGAAAACTCTTAATGCCTAAAATACCACAAACAACACACACACTAGCATTACACCATTAAGATCTTAGCTGATGTTAGCCAGGCATGACGATTCGTGCCTAGATTCCCAACACTCAGCAGACTGAAAAAGAAGAATTGACCTGAGTTGGAGTTCATCCTGGCCATGTGCAACCCAGTCTCCAAAACAAAAAACTGAGCATGGTGGCACACACTTTCAACCCCAGCTCTTGGGGGCAGAGGCAGGCAAATCTTAATGAGTTTGAGGGCCAGATCAGTCTACATAGCATGTTCTAGTCATATATATATGTATATATATATATATACATATATATATATATACATATATATATATACATACATATAGTCATATATACATATATATATGACTAGATATACATATATACATATATATGTGTATGTATATGTATATGTATATGTATACATACATATATGTGTGTATACATATACATATATAGTCATATATATTCATATATATGACTATACATATATATATGAACATATATATCATACACACACAAATACATATATATATACATATATATGTATGTATAATAAAGCCCTGTCTCAAAACAAAGTTAGCCAATGTTAATTGCTATTTATGTGGAGGGGGTTCCTGAGGGCCCACATTTCCATAAGGATCTATAAGGACCTAATGCTTGCTAGAAGAGGTAAAGACATTCTCTTCACTAATATAGCCACTAAAATAACCCATGTGCCTATAAATAGCCACTCACCCTATGCACCTATGGGCAACCCTAATGAAATTCACTAGGTCATCAGAACAAAACAAACAAACAAACAAACAAATCAAGAGGATCAGCAATGGGGGAGGGAAGTAAGAGTGGCTAGCAGAAGGGGACTATGACCACAATACATTATATACACTATATAAACATAGGGCAGTGAAGCCAATGAAACCCATTATTATGTATAGTTAATACATGATAATAAAAGGTTTAGTCTAGGCATACAGAATATATCAACTTTAATACAGACAGGACATTTTTCAGTGTAAAAAGCTGTACTGGAATGGTGGATGGTGGCGCCTGCCTATGACCCCAGTGCTCAGGAGGGACAACCAAGATCACAAGTCCCAAGCAGCCTGAGCTCTATAAGACCTTGGCACCTTGTCTCAAACACTGAAAAGACAAAAAGATTTTTTTTTTTTCAAGACAAGATTTTCTATCTTACTCAAGATTTCTTCTATTAACTGTATATTGTATACTTAGCTCGCTTAGGAAAGGGCTGGGCTAGCATTGCCCGAACCAGATAAAGCTAGATGCAATGGCTCACACCTGTAACCTGGATGGCAGAAAACAGGAGGGTCAAAAGGTCAAGGACAACCAAGGTTATAGGAGCCATTTTCAAGGGCCTGTCTCTTTCAAGCACCATTAATTAATTAATTAAAGTCCATTTTTATTGTTCTCTAATCTTGTTTTTCAGCATATACTATGAAACATTTATCTGTTCTCCACTGACTTGTGAAGAAATTTCATTCCCACTGAAAGATCTAAGCAAGGTAAAAAAGAAAGGAAATAGGAAATCAAGGGAAAAATAAAGGAAGAAACAGGTACATCTGTAGAAATTTAGCTAGGGAAGGGCTATGATCAATACATACAAGTTCCTGTGTAAGCCACCACACTTACAAAAGTACTTAAGAATCAATGGTAAGTAGTAAGGCAGCGTGGCTCTGCAATCCTAGCACTACACATACTGATGGGGGAGTGAGGGGAGGGGGGGGCAGGGGGGGAACTCAGCTAGGCTACACAGCAAGACTCTGTCTCAAAACAAAACCCAATGAGAAAGTGAAAGGACAGTAAGTGACAATGCCTCCTACTGCAGGACACACTGTGCTATGTTTCCCTAACACCTCTCTAGACTAATGTCTGAGAGAAAAATGAAACACTGTATAGACCTTAATAGGACTATTACAAAATGGCAATTTTGCAGGTGACTCTGATACATGTCTCTTTAGAAATGAAATCAGATATTTAATCTGTGCTGACTAGTTTTATATCAACGTGACATGACAGTAGTTTTGAAAGAGGAAACCTCAAGAGAACATGAACCCACCAGACTGGCCTGTGGGCATGCCTGTGGTACATCTTTTCTTGACTGATGTTTGATGTGGAAGAGCCCAGATCGCTATGGGTGGTGCCAGCCCTAGACTGGAGGCCCTAAGTGATACAAGAAAGCATGCTGGGCAAGCCACGAGGAGCAAGCCAGTCAGCAGCATCCTCCATGCTGTGTGCCTCCAGGTTCCTGCCTGGAGCTGTTGCCCTGACTTGCCTCCACGATGGACTGCTACCTGGAAGAGCAAGAAGAAGTAAACCTGTTCCTTCCAAAGTTGCTTTTGGTCATGGTGTTTCATCACAGCAGCAGAAACCCTACCTAAGACAACAGCTGACTGCATTAGACATCGTGAACCAGGAAAAGCAAACCCTCCTCCACTTACAAAAAAAAGAGGAAAAGAAAAAAATTCTGGGGCTGGAGAGATGGCTCAGCAGGTAAGAGCACTGTTTGAGTTCAATTCCCAGCAACCACATGGTGGCTCACAATCATCTATACTGGAATCTGATGCCCTCTTCTGGCATGCAGGCATATATGCAGATAGAGCACTTATATTCATAAAATAAATAAAATCTTTTTAAAAAACCCAAAAACACACCGTTTGTTTTCAGCCAGATGAGCCCCTTCGTCCTTCAGCTGCTTGCTCCTCTGCTTACAGCCTTCCTGCAGAGTTTCCTTCCTCCGTTTGCTGGCGTGAAGCCAGTTCCCATCCTCATTCTCGGCTGCATCCTTCTCATCAGCTGCTTCAGCTTCAAACTGCTGGGACGTGGCCTTGGATACCTTCTCTCCAATTTTCCTCTTCCATCCAAAGGAAGCCATTCTGTAAAATTTCAGAAACATAAATGGCCATGAACTCATTAGAATTAATGAGCAGGCAGGCGCAGACTACCAGAGGGAGACAACAGTCATCTTACCACCTACCTGTGCACTGGGGGAATATCCCAAGGACTACTAATTTCAAAGGTGACATCTGGACACTATTGCTAACCTCATCTCCTAATGGGAGTGTCGTGCTCTTGCAGACTAACCCTGAATCCCAACAGGCCTCCACCAATTCATACAAAACACAGGATAGAGTGAAGATTGCTCAATAGCACATCAGATGTAGGTAAGAGGAAGCAGACAGTGTAGAACAACAAAACTGTTTCTTCAAGAAATGAACAAATGGGAGAAGGGATGGGAAGTAGGGGAAAAAGGAGGCAATTCAACCCTTAGGTTAAGAGACCTACGAGACAAAATTGAGCCTGGTGTGCGTATCTTCTTTCACTGCTGACTTAAAACAAGACTAAACCACAACACAGACTAGACATCCCACAGTATGAATAAGCCACTCCTGTATGTTAATTGTCTTAATAACAGTATGATTGAACTACAAAAATCCTTTTCCTTTAAGAACAGCAATGTATTTGCTATGGAACTATATGATATCTAGAAATTCTTTCAAAGTCACTAACAGTGAGAAATGGCATGGAGCTGGTGACATAGATCACTTTGAAGATCACTGATGGAGTGAAGATTCTCCTTTTATAAATATTGAAATTTTCCTTAATACAGTTTCTTATGCTTTGAGTGGTTTTTGTTGTTTTTGTTTTTGTTTTTTTTTAAACAGGACTCACTATATATACAGCTGTCCTGAAACTCAGAATTCCAGCTCAGGGTGGACTCTAACTCACCATCCTCTTGCCTAAGCCTCCCCTAGGTGTGTACCACTACACCTGACTACAGGAGAGTTTTACAAGGTTTAAATATTTAATGACTCAACACAACTATTGGGAAAGTCAACATATATATATATATAACATATATATATAATGGTTTTGTAAGCTTAGCGTGATATGTGAGCATTAAGGAAAACGAAGAGTGACTGATAGAACAAGGCAGACACTGCAAGCCTTCAATCACACTTAGCAATAAGACTAAGAAACCTAGTCATTCATGAGCTACACAGCTGGCCTTTAAGACACACAGGAATCCCTACAATTAGGTATAAAGATCTTAGATGCCGTGTGCGTTCAGGAGCATGTAAGGTTCTATCCATTCCTAGAGGAATCTGTAACCCTAAGGAGAAAACAATGAACTCAGGTGTTTTTGAAATTATCAGACAACAGGCATTATGTGAGAGGGAGGGAGCAGGGAAGACAGCAGTAGGTGTCTGGCAATGCCAAGTTGTTCTTCACTGATGCACAAGGCTGCAGTGGAGTACAAGTAACAGGAAGAGAACAGCAACACCTGAGGGTGGTTATCAGTCCCTCCCCCAGACAACCCCAAGACTCCACCAGAATTGAGGATTATAGGTCACGGGCCTGTCACTGAACAAGAGAAAATGTAACAGATCACAGCAATCACAGAGTACATAGGCTGATGTAGGTAAACCATGTACTCTCCAGACAGCAGTGAGTTTTGGGAAATCCTGGGTACATAATGGAGTATAAACTGCACTAGGGAATGAGGACTATGGAAACTTCCTCCTTGGCCTCATCATAACATGGGGAAATGTATTTTCTCTGTCTGAAAAATTTATATGTGTGTGTATATATACACACACACATATACATACACACACACGTATATATGTGTATATATATATCCATCATCCCAGGGGAAAACAAGATGTGTAAAAATGAAAGTGTGGCTACTATGGATCACAAATCCAGAGGCACAGAGTGAAGACAGTCTGAGAAAATGGATGCTTAGAATGCCTTCAAAGGATACTAGAACTCAAGAGGAGGAGAATAAGGAAGAAGAGGTGGCAGCGGTGGTGGTGGTAACTCTCTTGTATTTATGTCACTGTCCCTAAAGGTAATGAGAACGTGGAACTTGCTTTCTACATTACTAATGTGGGGCACCAGACAGTGTAATAGATCTATTAATAACAGAAAACCTGGTGTGTTTACCGAAGGCAAGTTCATTTTAACTCACTGGTAAGTCTGTCAGTAGAGGGGAAAGGATGAGGTCAAAAACGATAAGAAAATCCAAGTTTTCTCACTGAGATTCCTACCACTCTCCCCATCTCCCAACCCTAGCCACTGTTGTTAAGTGTTGAGGACACATACAGGTTAAGACCCTGAGGGTGGCTCTCTGCCTCACACCGTTGCCTCTGGGGCATGTGTCCTCCCCCACAGATACTTTGCAATCAGAGGCTATAGAAATCAAAGTGAAATGAAGCTGAAAAAGTACAGAGGCAGGAACCATGAGACAGTGACAAGTTCCAGCTTTAAGAGGTAGGGACAGGACGATATTTCTAAAGTTCTGGAGCAGAGTCCAAACAAAGCTAGGAATTTCATGTCCCCAAATTTCACATTACTAGGGAAAGTAGGTTATAGCCACATACTCAACATAAAGGAAAAAATAAATAAATCAATGTGTGCATCCGAGAAAGATGAGAAAAATCTAACACAGTCCTTGTAGAGATTAGAAAATGTAACAGATCACATATACTAATAGTGTAAAAACAGCAAGCAGCATCAAGGGCCTACTAAGGTGAAAAAGCAGGAATGTGTTACAAGGACAAGACCAAGTTTATATTGTCTCCCAAACTGACTGTGGAAAAGGAGGCTGAAATCAATTACAATACAGGTAAGTGCTACCAAGCATGCTCCAATGACCTGTCAGACAATGCACACTAGAAGTTGATAGGTGAGGGAACACCTTCATAGAAGGGGGGGATGGGATATGGGGGTTTTGGGGTCTGGGGGGGGTCGGGAAAGGGGATAACATTTGAAATGTAAATAAAGAAAATATCCAATCAATATATACATACACACACATATATGTTGACCAGGCTTTAAGGAGGGAAAAATCCTGGCATGTGTGATCATCTCCCCCAAAGAAAATGTAACGCTTTCACTTGATTCTGAATCTTAAAAGCTGCTGGGAGGAAATACAGACAACTGTTCATTAATGATTCTGGGCTCCTCTTTTCAGTGATTAAAATGTCCTAAAATCAACTGGCATAATGGCACAATTTTGTGAACAGCAATAAGGGCCACTGAGTCATACAATCTATACGGAGGAATTGTATAACACGCCACGTAGATCTCAACTAAATTGTTTTCATCTTGTGTTATAAGCTTCTTGTGCCTCTAGCCTGTGCTTCTAATTAAGTAATCACTAAAAACTGCTTAACAGAAGGAGCTTTGGTTGATCTGTACTTGGATGGGTAACGCCAAGCTTCCAAACACTTTCCACCGGGATAACATAGCAAGTCACGACTGTACAGGTTTCGTGTTAACTCTCATCTGGAGTTAAAGTCTACATGCTCTACAGAATTGATGAGCGGCGTTAAAATTCTAAACAATGACACCTGTATTCTAAGATCACGTACAGCAATCGCTCGACTTGACACTTTACCCGGCCACAAGCTGGGTGCTTGCGACAGAATAAACGTCCTCTTGAACTGATTGCGTGATAGGATGCGGCACCCAAGATGGAAAAACACCGGCTGGAGATAGACAATCACAACATCAACCCTCCGAACAGGAGAGATGAATCCGGAGGTGAAGAATTTGAGACACAGATTACCTCAAAATGCTACCAAAGGAGAATCCAGCATTCAAAACTAGCCCCTGCCTCAGCTGCAATAAAAATGAACCCCCGCAATAGCAACTCCTCAGGCCGCCGGGCCAGCACACAGAACCCTGCCACTGCGCCCCGTGGCCAGGACAGAGGCAGGCCTCAGGGCTCCGTGGACCTCACCAGGCCACCCTCGCCCCTCTCTCTCGCACGCAGCATCCCTACCCCTTGCTTCTCTCTCCTCTGCGGTCTACCGCCTACCAGCAGCCAGTTACCTGAAAACCACTTCTTGGTGCCGTGTTTACATTCCACGTGCCCTTTGGCACCGGAAACGGAAATTATCCTGCCGGGATTCTAATCTGCCTTACCTTCCTGTGCTTCCTAATTCTTTATTTAAAAACAAAAAAAAAGCATGACATCATCCTGGGACAGTCTAACAGTCCAGCGAAGCGCACAGAAGAAAAGAAGACTTTCTTACCCGCCCGCGCCCTGCTACAAGACCACTAATCCCAGAAGTCACTGCGGCGCCCTGGGAACTATGGGATTTGTAGTAGGGGCACCAGAGCGAAGCGCCCTCTAACTGCAGCTGGGAGTGGACTCCCTGGCTGGAGAGCCAAAGCCCTGCAGCTGTGCTTTGCAATACACACAGTCCCCTCAGGTAAATGGCTTACCGCCTAGTCTGACAGACCTAGCCGCTGAAGGTCCGTGAGATGCAGAAGAGGGAAGGAAAAAAAAAGAGCTGAAATAAGTGCTGAGGGGAGCTGTGGGTTTGTTCTTGTCAACTTGACTCAAGCCTAGACGTAAGAGAATTTTTTTTTAAGATTTATTTATTTATTTTATATGAGTACATTGTAGCTGTCTTCAGACACACCAGAAGAGGGCATCGAATCCGATTACAGATGGTTGTGAGCCAACCTGTGGTTGCTGGGATTTGAACTCAGGACCTCTGGAAGAGCAGTCAGTGCTCTTAACCGCTGAGCCATCTCTCCAGGCCTGGAGGGGAGAATCTTAACTGAGAAAATGCCTCTATAGGTTGGCCTATAGGGAAATCTTTGAGGGCATTGTCTTCACAAATGATTGATGTGCGAAGACCCAACCCACTATAGGCGGTGCCACACCCTAGGCTGGTGGTCTGGCCATATAAGGAAGCAAACTGAGCAAGCCTAAAGGACCAATTGCTGCCCTGTTTGAGTTACCTACCTTGATTTCCTTCTGTAATGTGGAACTAGAAGCTGATTTAAAAACTCTTTCCTCCCCAAGTTGACTTTGGTCAGGCTTAATCCCAGCAACAGAATCCTTAACTAAGAGCTGGTCAGGGAGGATCAGGCTGAACTGCAAGCTTCCTGTGGGAATCCGCAACAGAGCCTGAAAGTAGAGCCTGTCACTTCTTACAAGTAAATTAGCAGGCTGATGGTAACACTGGTACACATTGAGGAAATTGAAAACTCTTTAAATTTATCCACATAGCTGTGCTACACAAAGCAAGATCCATTTATGGAAACCACGCTTTTTCAATGCACCACAGCATTTCTTACCGGTTAGTTATTTGTTGAGATAAGCTGGTAAGTTATTTCTCCACTGGTAAAATGAGCCAGTTCAAGCCAGATTAAAATATATACAAATGCAGGTTTATTAAGAAGCTGCTCACCATGCGGTGGTGGTGCACGCCTTTAGGCCCAGCACTTGGGAGGCAGAGGCAGGCGGATTTCTGAGTTCGAGGCCAGCCTGGTCTACAGAGTGAGTTCCAGGACAGCCAGGGCTACACAGAGAAACCCTGTCTTGAAAAGAAGAAGAAGAAGAAGAAGAGGAAGCAGCTGCTCTCTGGCAAGTGAGTTCACTGGTCTCAGGAAGGAGGCCAGAAAAGGAAGAGGAAAAGAGAGAGAACACGATTAGGTAGATAGAGGGGGGAAGGGGGAAAGAGAAAACAAAATGTCTGGGTTATATAGCAAAGATCCTCTGGGGGAAGGGCGTCCAGCCCCTATGCTGGAAATTTAGGGTTGGGAGACAGTGTATACTAGGTAGGGGATGAGG
Source organism: Mastomys coucha (assembly GCF_008632895.1). Taxonomy (NCBI): domain Eukaryota; kingdom Metazoa; phylum Chordata; class Mammalia; order Rodentia; family Muridae; genus Mastomys; species Mastomys coucha. The sequence goes on along the minus strand of NW_022196914.1, from coordinate 1,765,733 downwards.
GATGCTGGGAGAACCTGGAGGCCAGGTCTGCTTTGGTATATAAAATATGCACCTAAGCTTTTTGGTAGGATGCTGAGAGACTCCCCACACACAAGTTATCAAAAGGACTATCAATTTGTTTCTCTCAAAAATGTCAAATATTCCCTGGTGGAAAACTCTTATCCAACAGGCCCAGAACTTAGAGAACCTATTACAGGGGAACTGTTGCCCTCTTCTGGCATTCACAGATACCAAGCATTAGAGGGAGGCCTCTCCATACTTACATATTGCCATTTTTCACAAAAGTGAACATTGGTGCTGGCTGTTAAAACGCCACAGTAATAGAACTGCTACGTTGATTTGAGGTAAAGATGGCAAACTCAAATGGCAGTGATGTCGTCCTCTATCACACCCCTACAGTGAAACTCTGGAGTACAAGTTTTTCCTGGGATGAGACCTGGCTATGTTACCTGGCAAGACTCCCAATGTCCAGGCTTATTTTAATAAGCCAAACATCCCTGCTTCATCAAGGGTATTTCTAAATGATGGCATTCATTTTTCTACGATATCAAGTGCTTTTGCTGCTGCTGAAGTGTGATGTCACTCAAACTCGAGGGAAGATTCCATGATGAGGGCTGGACAGAGAGTTCAGCAGTTAAGAGCACTGGCTCTGCTCTTCCAGAGAACCAAAGTTCAGCTCCCGAGACCAACATCTGGCAGCTCACAGCCTCCGTGTACTTACAGCTCGGGGAGTTTCCAACACCACGTTCTGGCCTCTGCAAGTGCCTGCACATACACGCATACACATCCATAAGGATAAAATCAGTTCTTTTAATGTATATGAGTACTGTAGCTGTCTTCAGACCATCAGAAGAGGGTGTCAGATTTCATTACAGGTGGTTGTGAGCCACCATGTGGTTGCTTCCTAAAAGCAGTCAGTGCTCTTACCCACTGAGCCATCTCACCAGTGCCCCCCAGACCCAGTTCTTTAAGGCTATTATAAAGTTCCATGGTCTTGTGAAGCACACTTGGTTTTTTTGAACCGCTGACAAGCTGACTGTTCATATTTAGGTCTTTGGCATTTCCTTTTCTCTTTTTTTAAAGATTTATTTATTTTATGTATATGAGTATACTGTAGCTGTACAGAGATAGTTGTGGGTCATAATGTGGTTGCTGGAAACTAAACTCAGGTCCTCTGTTCACTCCGGCCCCTCGATTTATTTATTATTATATGTAAGTACACTGTAGCTGTCTTCTGACATACTAGAAGATGGCATCTGTTCTCATTACGGATGGTTGTGAGTCACCATGTGGTTGCTGGGATTTAAACTCAGGACCTTTGGAAGAGTAGTCAGTGCTCTTAACTGCTGAGCCATCTCTCCAGCTCTGACCTTTTCTTGAAATGAACAAAGCAAGGGGCTTGTGAAATGGCTCAGCAGGTAAAGACACTTGCTGCTGAGCCTCATGAGTTCTGTCCCCAGAACCTACTGGTTGGAAAGACAGTTGTCATCTAGGCTCCACACATGTGCTATGGCACGCAAACACACACACACACACACACAGAGTTTTTATTAGAAAAGAACCTCGTTTAAAGAAAAACAGTTGGCAATGTCTGTTACCAATGACAAAATTGTACTCCTTACGTAATAATCTTGACAGCTTCCCAGTGTGTCTAGTCTTTGAGTGACACTTTGTGTGACAGCAGTTTATGAGGCAAAAGCTGCAAGGAAGCCATCTCATGCAGCCCCTAACTCAGAGGTAGCCCATATATGTTCTTGCTATAGTCTCGCGTGCTAGGTGTCCCCCAAGATAAACGTTGCTCTCTGACCTCCACCAATGTTCCAACATCCTAGCCAAACCCTGGCTTGGAATTTCACAGGCAAAGTTAGACTAATTGCCTCTGGCATTGTTGGAGAGATAATGAGGGGGGTAAGGGCATTAACAAGCCCAAAAGATTAGCTTAGTGGACCTTTACTAAGGACTGGTGGGACCATGAGCAGAGTGTGTGTGTGTGAGAGAGACAGTGTACAGCAGAGAGCATTCGAGATTCGAGATTCAAGCCTCTACCCTCCTGGCAGACTCTCCTGAAGCCCCCAGGGGACTCCTGCCGGGCCCACGCAGGCCCAAGTGTGCTCCCGGGGGTGCTGCACCAGTCCAGAGGAGATAGCTGCTGTTTTAGACCCAGTGTGTTTTAGATGGCTTCAGATGTACCTTGACCACTGAGCTGCCAGATTTTTCTTTTCTCTTTTGTAATGACTGTAAAAGTCTGATGCCATTTTGAGAAATACATTCAGATCCTGCACTTCCTTGTGTTGCGTCTGTTATTTTTTCATCACGGACGTCTTGCAGACCTGACCAGGACCCCGTTTCCCCTTGGGTTGAGGGAGGTCCAGACTGGCAGGCCCACGGCATTTGAGATCAACGGGTGACTTCAAGATGGAATTTTTATTTATATTTTGATTACATTCATTAATATTTGTAAGAGCTGCCAAGTAAGTCAGTATATTCAAAATAACCAATGCATGACTGTGGTAGCCAGCCCCTGAAATGAACTTCAGTGTTTCCCACTGTGGTAGCCAGCCCCTGAAATGAACTTCAGTGTTTCCTACTGTGGTAGCCAGCCCTGACATGAACTTCAGGGTTTCCCACTCTTGGTGTTCATGCCTCTGCGAAGGTCTTCCCATGTCAGTTGGTCTCTGCTTCATCAAGGGTATTTCTTGATGAATACCCTCATATTAATCGTAACAGACATTCTGGTGGAGGCGAAGTCCCTCAATCTGGATGGAGATTCATGTCGTCACATTGACTACAATTCTGAAACACTAAGTATCTACTCAGTCCATGCTTACATCTTTGTACTTTAGCGACTACTTGTATCTCCATCCATTCCTAATAAGATGGTTGGAGCAGGACCTGGAGACATCTGTCATGAATGGTTCACAGTGGCCATGTGAATGAATACACAGTGCTTGAGGCTCTGTTCCTCGTCCCAGCCTCTCAGGGTAGCTTAACTATGATGCCCCCCACTCTGGTAAAGTCTTGGCCATACCTTCCAAGTCAGTGAACAGCCTCTGAATATTTGGCACTACTTACTGGCATTTACAACAAATCGAAGCATAGTCATTCATAACAGGGTAGTTTAATGGATGGGGTTTGCGCATGCCAGTTTCTTATGTAAACTTGTAAAGAGGGTCTAGAAAAATGAGCTCTCCAAAATAACTTTACATGCTATCCATAACATCTCTAATGAAGCTTTTCTGATTATTTAGGATGCTAGCAATCCAGCAAAAGCCTCAAGAATGCTGAGTTCTAGATTTAATAGTAACTGAATTCCAGCAGGGATGGGACTCAAGTCCTGTGTCTGTGACTGGTCTGTGACAGCTGCTTCAGCTTTTACTGTCTGCATCTTAACATTTTCTTTACGTGGTTTATAGATTTCTAGATGAAATCTAAACAAATTTATGAGAGACAAAAATCAGCGTTTTGAGTATGGAAATATAACCAAGCACTTTTTTTATATTTCAGTACATGAAAGAGCCCAGATACTCAGCAATGAACAAGTGCCCCCCCCCAAAAAAAATCTTGATGAAATAAGAAAGACGGTGTAACAGGTGAAAAATGAATTTTTTTCTTTATTATGCCAACTTTCTAAATCAGGTTACTCTGGGCAAACATACATAAACCACAATGATTGACTCCTCCCAACAACCGGCTTACAGTTGGGCTATGTGTGGAATTTCATTCATCATGTCTAAGCTCACAATGAACAGGTGGAGGGGAGGAGTTAAGAAGAAGAATTTAGACAACATGGTTTTCTTTCCCAAGAGGACACTTGGGATACATATCTTACACACCCAGCCACATTAGTTCATTTGTGAATGGCATCAAAGAAGGATGGGGCAAGGTAGGGAGAGAATTCATATAAAATTATCTAAAACTCCAAAACACTACAAAAGCATCTTAAGAAAAAATAGAATCAAAGTAAAAGCAATGGTGTTTATTTCAGTGAAATTACTTTAAATTAGATATATTAAGCTCTTGCATCTCCCAACTTGGTAGAAAAGGTCCTTTCATGAGAAATCAACTTTAATGGCAAAATTTTTACATATCAGCAAAATCTGTTATATTTAAAACTATGTATACAGTACTTCTCTGGCAAAAACATCACACAGCTTTCAGTTGTCAAGACGAAGTAGAAATATGGTTGCATAAAATCACAAAAAAAAATATAAATTGCTGAAAAGATAATAAAAAAAGATTAAAAATCATTTGCATTGACTCTCCTTACATTTTCAGTATAAGAATTTGCAAACTACAATACATTTGTGAAAATTCTATCCCAGCTTGACATACTTAACTGAAAGTTGCCATTTCAGATATCCTAGCTTTAAAAAAAATTGACTGCAATAGTCTGCATTTATCATACTATTTATACAAGTGCAATATTTAAATATCTTCAAAATAAAACTCGGTAACTAAAAGGAATCACAGAATAACTTATAAAAGAAGCAAAGTTTACAAAATTAACAAATTTTTAGAAGATCCTATTTAATTGGCTCCTCCTTTTGTGCCCTGTCCCCCCAACAGTTTATAGAGATATTACGTAGTTCTATTTACAAATCTATAACTTTACAAATGCAGCCTTCTGTTCTACACATCGGGAACACGGCGCTGCATTTGGACAGCATAAGTGACATCCAGGAGCCCCACACAGAGGGCACACACACACAGGTATAAATACAGTTGGGAATTCAGGTAAATGGAGTCTCCACTACTTTATACAGCATTCAATTCGGCGTTGAATAAAACCAGCCCCGAACAAAAAGAAGCATCATGTTTGTCCGGAAATCAGTGCATGAACTATAGCGTCATCTTTTATGCAAGTTATCATCATGTCCTCCAAATGCATTCCCATCTGGCTACGTAAGAGCTGGACAGGTTTGGGGATGGGGCAGGATATTTTTAAATGAATGCAGGGGGAGGAAAAGTCTCTCTTACAAAGGAGGGATGATTAATGTCTAAAGAAAATACATTTCCGCATTGCTAGGGATCAGTCAGCCTCACCACTGAGCTAGAGCCTCTGACCAGTTTCCTAAACTTAAAGGAAACCAAACATGGCCAATACGAAATGAATTATTAGCTCATACAATACCAGCTTTGTCTTGCGTGACTTTGAATCTTCACTTACATCTATTATGCTATGCTACCACTAAAAGAAGAGAGAGGCATATAAATCATAGACTGAAGAAAAGATCATACTTCTTTAACCACTCATTATTTTTAATTAAAACCTGGAATAAATTTGACCATTTTGAAGGGAGGATTTCTTCTACATCTTTTCAAAATAGTGTTATTAACCTGACTAAAGAACTACAAATGAAATCGGGCTGTAACTTAAATGGAATTCTGGGTAGTTACAGCTAATCTGGAAGACCGGGCACTACCTGGAAATTATTGACTTTTATAATGGATTCAGGAGGTTTTTAAAGGACATTATCATTATTTCTAGGAAATGCTGACGTATTTAGGGCTGGTATATATATATATATCTTAACATCTCAATGGTTCAGAATAAAAGCAAACATAGACTCAAATATATGTGCATATCTGTATATTACACATGTGTGGACCTAGAGAGCACATACGGCCAAACAGTAGTTGTAGGAGCTAAGTAGATACACATGCAGTCACTATATTCTTTAATTTTATTTCATTAAAAATTGTTGAAAATAAAATCAGGGGTTAAAAACCCAACCTTGCATTCAGAGCTTATAAACAATGTCCTTTCTATGCACTGGATTGACTTAAAAAAATACACAATCAAATGACATTCAACACTGGCTGACATGATAGCATGTCTGTGTACTGACAGAAGCAACATGATTCAGTACAGTGTGAGCAACTCAGCTCTTGGATCCAAAGCAGCACTTCATGTACAAAACATAAGGGGAAACTGTAAAAATAAATCCAGGGCTCAGAGGGTCTGAACATATAAATTCTGGGGGCTTGGGGACTTACAAGCCAAACAAAAATTTTAAATTCAGACTGTTATCAGATATGACTTACTACACAAAGGTAGCATTTTAAGAGAAAGATGAAATAATTCATAATATTACCAAAAATGGGAACTACTAGCTATTTTGGAAGTTAAGGAGCCCAGAAAACAGCATCACCTAATAAGGTCTGTGGAAACTCAAGGCAAACTCACTCAACAAATTCATGAAGCCAATATAAAACACATCAACATGTACTAATATGTGAAGGCTTTATGGTAAATTTATGGTCAACAGAGACCTGTTACAGCAAATTCAAATGGCCAAAAATCAAGTGAGCCTGAGACCTACAGTCCATTGTGTGTATATTATGCTGTGTGTACCTACTGAATAAGAGATAAAAGAATGGTCCTGATTCATTTCTGCACATTAGGCTTTTAACAATCAATCATTTTCCAGTCCCTGTGCAAACTGCATTCCAAAAGGCCAATCCTTAGTTATATATACACATATATATAACTTGGTAAGTGGAAGTATTTGGCTATTATTTATTATGCATGCTTATTGCATCAAAGAAATAAGCAAAGTTTTAGGTTTACTGTGCAAGAATTTTAATTAGATTTGCACACATTTCAAAAAATTCTATTGTGTGACTTCCTGGTCTTGGGGCTATGTCAACCGGAGAGGAGTCGAGGGAGGTCACAGATGAGGTGAGAGAGGCTTCTGAGGGCTTTCCTTGTGCCTCAGCATCGGAGTCACTCCTTTGGCAAGATCGATAGTTGCTGATGGATCCCGATCTCTGTGGAGTAGCAGTCCCTGATTTGGCTTCTGTAATTTCATCTGGGTGAAAAGAATTTCAACATTTTATTATCTATTTCTCCCTCAAGTGTCTAAGCAGCACCTAAGTGAGACTACTAGTCAGCTCTGCAAAGCATGTGGATGTTATATACATTCTCAAATGGAGCGAGTGTGCCTGTGTTAAGCCCCTCACCACTTTTATACACGGCACGAAACATGCGTACAATAGCCAGTCAACACGGGGTATGTAATATAGTACTCTTGACTTTTGACAGTGACTAAAGCCAGTAAACTAATAACCTGGGTTTTAATAAATATCTCCTAGCAGTAATATTAATTAAAACCAGACTCACTGGGCAGTGGCAAGCACACCTTTAATCCCATCAATCAGGAGGCAGAGGCAACTCTGTGAGTTGGAGGCCAGCCTGGTCTACAGAGTAAGTTCCAGGCCAGCCAGGGCTACACAGAGAGACCCTATCTCAAAAACAAAAACAACAACAACAACAAAAAAAAAAATACAGAATAGATCACTTGCAATATAAAAGGTATCTTGAAACTTATCTCACCCAGGAATTGTTTTACTGATATAAAACAGCCAGAGGAGTCGAGGGATTTTGTCCAAGGAACCAAATGGACAGTAAGTTCCCACCACTCGAGAGCTCTACTCTCCTCTCCTCAGGTCAGTGCTCTGACCCTACAGTTTCTCAAATGTCATTTAGAGCATAAGCAAAACAAAACCAAAAAAACAAACAAAAAACACCAAAACCCTATATATTTTATATATTTTTAAAGATTTTACAGAACAATAGTCAGGTGATGATGACTGAAGCCAGTGACACAAGAACTTCAACACTGAACTAAATCCCTAGCCCAATAATAATAATAATAATAATAATAATAATAATAAAATATAGATTAATATCTATAAAACAATATACTACATGGAGCAAGAATAATAAGTTTCACAAATGTCAATCTTGCAGAACATAGAAAGTCACATTTCCTACTGAATTAGCAGGAAAAGGCCAGGGAGCTTCATAAGACACAGCTGAGAGAAGAGGGTGGTGAGGATGGTAAGGACAGAGGACATGTATGACAGTGGGGGCTAGGGAGAAGGCTCAGTAGATGAAGAGACTGATGCATAGCATATGGACCCTGATGCTAGTCCCCAGACCCATGTCAAAGACAGGCCAGCAAGGGCACACCTATAATACCAACACTGGAAGTCGGAAATGAAAGGCTCCCTGGAGCTTACTGGCCAGTGACAGGTAGTGTACCTTGAAGGGCAACCTCCTGTTTGCAAAGAGATCTTGTCTCCAAAGTAAGACGGAAGGTGAAGGGGGAAGACGCCTAACACTGACCTCTGCAGCCCCTCCTGCATATTCCAAGACACATGCAAAGGGAGACAGGGAGGGAGCAAGGGAGGAGGGAGGGAAGGGATATAAGAGAGAGAGAGAGGAAGGTGCCATACTGAAACTTACTACTCTCCATGCTTAGTTTTTATTTAAGAAAAAGAAAACTATAAACTATAAACCAAATTAGGTAATCAGGCCTAGCATATCACCTCCACGAGTTTTGTGTGTACATACCATCAATACTACGGAAATCCAATAAGTAAGTCCTACTATCCACTTGGTATAGCTGTAGACTCATTTTGGAAAATGTGCTTGTCACAGGATTCTTCCTCCGTACACGCAAATAATAGGGATTTATAACCTAGCATTTGATATGGACAAAAACAAAGGCACATCACATCAGTTCTCCTACAAAGGACTTTTGTCTACATGTTTACCAAGTGTGGTAGAGCGCTTGCCTTCTTACCTTCCATTCATAATCCAACTGCTTGATTGCTCTACAGACTTCTGCCATGATATCATTGGGTCGGCTTTGACTTCGAATTCCCAAATGCCATTTTGCCTTCCGTACGCCTTGGTGTTTGGACTTCTGCGGGTTTAATTCATCCAGGGTGTGCCGGGCCCTTGGTGTTTCGGCAACCAAGAATGGTACTCTTTCAGGGTGAGGCCGAGTTAAATGGTGGTCATCGAGGAAAGAGTCGGGTGGGCTGGTTGCCAAGTAGAAATCTTTGGCTTCATTCATTATTCTCCTGTTGTCTATTATGAGGTGGTAGGCAACTGCCAGTGGGTCCTGGTGGTTTCTGTTGTACAGGCAGCTGAGGACCTCCTCCTCCGAGCATTCGAACTTCTCACACACTTCCTTTAAGGCTTCGTCATCAATCATGGTTGAACTATAAGATGGATCCTCAGGAAAGAGATATTTCGGAAGGTCCTGTTTAAACCACTCATGTTCCCTAAGAGAGACAGCAATGGTGGAAGAAGGGTTTTCAGTAACACCAAGAATAAAAGTAATAGTTTCAAGAGATTAGGTTATGAGTTAATGCTCATGCCATATTATTATAGTTTTCCTCTTTAAACTGTTTTCCTCTTCTTCATTGAATATGCTGAGAAAAACATTATAGTCTGCCACCCATTTTTTATTTCTGTACTTTTATCTATGTGGGTATTTTGTCTGTATGTACAATTTGTACACCAGAAGAAGGCATTGGAACCCAATGGACTACAATCATAGATGGGTGTGAGTCATTATGTGGGTGCTAGGAATTAAACTCAGGACCTCCAGAAGAGCAGTCAGTGCTCTTAACCACTGAGCCATCTCTTCAGTCTCCTGGCACTAATTTTTGAGGATCAAAGCAGCCAAATGAAAGGGTATGTATGTCTACCCAAGTGACAAAGACAGAGTACAGTCTTTTTCCAGCTCAGAAAGAAACAGTGTTGTGTGGCTTCACTGTTTACACTGTTTCATGTTACACACAAAGTGCTTACTAACAAAAACAATGAGCTGGACAGTGGTGGCACACGCCTTTAATCCCAGCACTTGGGAGGCAGAGCCAGTCAGATTTCTGAGTTCGAGGCCAGCCTGGTCTACAGAGTGAGTTCCAGGACAGCAAGGACTCTGGCAAGTCAGCAATGGTGGAAGAAGGGTTTTCCCTTCTTCAGGGTAAACCTCTTTCCCAGCAAAGAGGCAGAACTACCACCCTCAGCCCTGTCTTTTTAAACCATTAGGTTAAACCATAATACACAATGCAGCATTAGCTGTAAGACTCAATTTCCTATGACTAAGTGTATATGCTACAAGAAAAATGTCATTAATAAAATGAAATTTATCTCATGTCATGAGATTTGAAAAGGTAGAAAAATACATTGGTTTAAAATTACCTCATATTGCTGGGCAAATTCCAGCACTCGGGAAGCAAAGGCAGGCTTGTCTATAGACTGAGTTCCAGGACAGCCAAGGCTACACAGTCTCAATAGATGGATGGATAGATGGGTGGGTGGATGGGTGGATGGGTGGGTGGATGGGT
>NW_022196914.1:1733999-1755574 GCF_008632895.1 Mastomys coucha | reverse complement strand
GTGAAAAAATAAAATGAGTTACCTGATATCTTTTATTGTGGCCCTCTTCATAGGATCTACCTGCAGCATATGCTTCAAAAGGCTGATTACTGAGGGATTTAAATACTGAGGGGTATAAAAAATCCCATCACATATCTTCTTAAAAAGAGTTGGCACGTGATCATCATCAAAAGGGAGGGTTCCACACAGCAAAGCATAGAGAATGACCCCGCTGCTCCAGATGTCCACCTCAGGGCCTGCGTACAATCTGTATAGAGAATGCTAACCGTATCAATCACAATATCAGAAAGCATTAACATTCTTCAAATACAAATACTTTATGAAGAATACAAGAAAATAATTTTTAATGAAATCAGTGGTCAGAATATAGTATCTAAAGCTACTGCTGCACCAATCTTATCAGTATTACCTTTTAAAAACTAAGCTATTTTGTAACTTGTGATCCATATGTCAAATTGTGGTTCTACCTTACTATGACCCTCAAAGTTCCTAACAATAAGGTCAAAAGTTGAGCCATCATGACCAGTGTTGAATTTGAGCCACAGTGATAAGTTTTTTAAGTAAATTTTATTATATGTGTGTATGTGATTACGAGTGTGTATTGTATATGAGTATGTGTGTATGTTTGTGTGTATATATAAGTATGAGTGTATGTGTGTGCACATGTGTGTGCGTGTGTATGGTGTGCATGTGCCACAATGGGTGTGGAACTGAGATGACAGCTTTGTGGAGTCAGTTCTCTCTTGCCTTTACCCAGGTTTCAGGGGTGAGACTCTGGTCATCACACTTGGCGGCAAGCATTTTACTGCTGAGCCAACTTGCTGGGCCCAAGATTCAAGTCTATAGTGACACACTCTGAGCCCATTTCTCCTAAAACCCTCACATCAGAGTTCAAGAAGCTTGAGATGCAGAAGCAAGCTAAGGGAAGTAGAGGTGGAGTTCAGAGAATGCTCTCAACTTCTACGTGATGCACTCTAGACAAGTATGTTAACTAGCTGCAAACAAGCTGAGTCACCCAGAGTCTGGCTTCAGGAGGAAAACGAACCCTTAAAGTGAGGACAGTGCTTCCTAGAGACAGCAGTAAACACTGTTTTCAAAATGAGTGCTCCTATTCACACAGATATCAAGGAAAGACTATCCAAACTGAACGAATTACATTTCCCTAAGAGCCCATTTTATGCATGCCTGATCATGATGCATATCTCTTTTTCTTTAGTTATATTCCCTATAGTATCTAGATTTTGAATTTTTTTCTTATACCAAAGGAATTAAGATAGAAAACTCAATGTGATAACATATCCTGCAACAGAAAGAAGGGAGTATATTTTCACACTTGCAGATTTTCTATTTTAAGAATAATACACGCCAGGCGGTGGTGGCGCATGCCTTTAATCCCAGCACTTGGGAGGCAGAGGCAGGCGGATTTCTGAGTTCCAGGCCAGCCTGGTTTACAGAGTGAGTTCCAGGACAGCCAGGGCTACACAGAGAAACCCTGTCTCGAAAAAACAAAAAACAAACAAACAAACAAAAAATGAATACACTGGAGAGCTGGCTTAATGGTTAAGAGTACTTGCTGCTCTTGTGGAGGGCTGGAGTTTAGGCCCCAGCACCCACAACCTGCGTGGCTCAGCACCTACACTCATGTACACATACCCTCACACGAACACGAATACATATATGATTTAAAATAAAGCCTGCCTTTTAAATTAAAGTTTACAACTTCTGAGCAAACATCTTTTCCTAGACCACTACTCCCCTTCCAAATTTGTGTATGCCTTCTCTTTGTTAATAAAACTGTATTTCTATTGCAAAGGAGGAGGAGGACAAGGAGAAGGAGGAGGAGGAAGAGGAGGAGGAACAAGAGGAGGAGGAAGAAGAGGAGGAGAAGACAAAACTTGAGCCTTGAACAAAACAAGGAAATAAAACAAAAATTAAATTTTGTTTTCATACTACTTAAAAAGCTAACTAATGAAAATACATCCGTATTTTAGTGCTAGATAGTAGTTCAGAGTTCAGCAGTCTCACACTGCAATCTCTAGCAGATCTAGATCAAGACTGAACATAAACAAACCTCTCTTCTTCCTCCTACCTTTTTATAACCGACTTACCCTCCCCTCACCTCGCTTTTCCTTGATACCGGTCTACCTGTATAGCGCTGCCTCAGCGTCCATGTGCAATGCTCGGGCTATAGGCCTGCATTACATTCAGCTCATCTGTGTTTTAGAGGACCACTTCTTTAATTTCCTTCCTCATAAAATGTGAAGCTACTACATGAATGCCATCTATGTGAATCCTTACAAAAGTACACCTGCTACTACACTTGAAACTGTCCTGCTTTCTGTGCAGTCTAGTTGGGTTCAGTTTTTTGAGATGGGGTCTTGATAGGCAGTACAGAGTGACCTCAACCTCTCAAGGTCTAGAATTACCAGCGAGGATTGCCCATCATGTTACATTTTTAATTTTTTGCCTAAGTAAAGTGTTTCTCTTGAGTAAGTATTTCAGTAGTCAGGTTGTCAGTGACTTATCTACCTTTACAACTGATTAGCTTTAAGTTCTCCCACCAGAGAAAAAAATTAAAGTACTTCTTTCTAATTACTTTAACATAACTTGCAAACCAACACTCTTCTCTATATATGGATTTGTTAGTTTATCCACTTGGTTTTTTATTTATCTCTATTATTATTTGTGTGTGTGTGTGTGTGTGTGTATTATGTATGCACCCCTATATTCAACTGCTTGCAGAAACCAAAAGTGTGTTGGGTCTCCTGGAGGTCAAGTTATAGACAACTGTGAGCCACCCAGATTGTGGTTGCTGGATCCCAAACTCCAGCCCTCTACAAAAGCAGCAAGTATTCTTAACCATTAAGCCATCTCTCCAGCTCCTTGTGTATTATTCTTAAAATAGAAAATCTACAAGTACAAAAATATATTCCCTTCTTTCTGTTGAAGGATAAACCCCAAGATTGTGTTATTTACTGAAAAAACTGCTTCTAGATAGATGTAGTGTGGCTTAGCCTTAGCACACACCTTTAATTCCTCTGGCTGGAATACAGACGTGCCCTTAGCACATACCTTTAATCCCAAACAACGAAGATACAGTCTGTTTATAGAAGAAAGCACCCATGTTTGAAAGTATCTTCTAATTGAGTGGCAGACAAAATAACAAATTGGAGAAAGATCTGATAAAATAGGACATGCCTAACTCTCACGAGGAGAGGAAGTACTTAAGGAGCAGTGCAGAGAGAGAGAGGAGGCCATTTTACCAGGACAGGTTGCAGGGGAAGAACAAGCCAGAAACTGAGAAGGAGCCAGAAGATTAGAACAGATAGACAGAGATAGTCAAACAGAGCAACTCAGGAGAAGCCCAGAGAAGCCAGAACAGCTGAGTTGAACCAGCCATACATCAGAAAGAACAAGGAAGGGCTGAGCTTATTCAGCAGCAAGTCTCAGAAGCTGAAATCTTTCTAGGCCTAGATTAGACTGTACAGAAGCTAGAAGCTTCCAGGACTGGGCCTGTGTTAGCAGGCTGACACAGTTATTGCAGGCGAATATGTGACTTTGACACCCTCATTGGTGACGTTACATCCTCAAGACGACAGCATAGACTAACAAACCAAAGGGAAATAAGCAAGAATAGATACATCAGAAGTAATGCAATGCCAAGCACTACCTTCCTGAAATGACTTCTGGCGCAGCATAGTTGGGTGAGCCACAGCTTGTTCTTAAAAATTCACCATCTGACATCATGTTTGAAAGACCTGGAAAAGCAAAAAATGGCCACTCAAGATTTCCCGAGGACACAGGCAAGTAAAAGTCCACTGAACAACTAAGCTAAGTTTGTGTTATCAAGATTAGCCACCATTTTTTTTTGTTTAAGAAAAAAAAAAAAAGACTTTAACATGATCATAATCTTTATTTCCCAAATAGTCTGACCTTACACAAAAATGTACAATATGTTTCAATATCTAGACTTTAGTGTGTATATACTAAACTAGTGGTGGTTTTGAATACTAGAATGTCCTTGAAGTATTTACATTTTAATATAGTTATTGCTAGGCAAAATAGACTCAGATGAACAGAATGATTTCTATCAACCTCCATCTCTGGAATTCTTAGACTGAAGGCACAGCCTGGCAGTGGTGGCGCATGCCTTTAATCCCAGCACTTGGGAGGCAGGGGCAGGCAGATTTCTGAGTTCCAGGCCAGCCTGGTCTATAGAGTGAGTTCCAGGACAGCCAGGGCTACACTGAGAAACCCTGTCTGGGGAAAAAAAAAAAATTGAAGGCATGTGCACTACATCTGAAAACCAGCTTTCTAGCATTTAAATATTAAATTTTTTAAATAATTCTTTTTTTAAAAGCTTTATTTATTATATGCAAGTACACTGTAGACACCCCAGAAGAGGGCATCAGATCTCATTACAGATGGTTGTGAGCCACCATGTGGTTGCTGGGATTTGAACTCAGGACCTTCGGAAGAGTGGTCAGTACTCTTAATCGCTGCATGATCTCTCCAGCCCCAAGTATTAAATTTTTAAAAAAAGTTTCCTCATATAATTTATCTTTCTAGACTTCATTTTTTTTTCAATAAATCCACCCCACTTTCCATTTTCTCCATGCTTGACCAAAAAGAAATATTAGAAATTAAGTTGCTTCCTTCTTGACAAATAATAGTCATTTCTTTTCTAATGATCTCTCTAATGTGAACAGGTTGAAATATTTATGATCCCAAAACCGAATTTCAGGGCTGGCAGGTCAGCTCAGCAGGTAAAGGTTCTTACCACCATGCCTGACAACCTAACTCCACCCTCTAAGACCCATGTGGTAGAGGAACAGAAACATCCCCCAAAAGCTGTCGTCTGATTTGTGTGTGTGTGTGTGTGTGTGTGTGTGTGTGCACATGAAATAATTAAATCTCTTTACGATCAGCTTTGAAGACATGATTAAGTGTCTTCCCTTTTGAATGATCACTTGCAGAGTGGGATTCTCATACACCCCATAAACACTAGCAGAAGACCGTTACTTATACTCACTAAATAGTTACAACCATCCTTACCAAAGTCGGCTATCTTTGCATTCATGTGTGCATCAAGCAGGACGTTTTCAGGTTTCAAATCTCTGTGGACCACCATATGCCTGTGACAATAATCCACACCAGAAAGGATCTGCTGGAACAAACGTCGGCTCTCCTTTTCGTCCAACTAGGAAAAGCAGAAAAAGCACTTTAATGCTGTGCCTCTCAATGAAAACATTCTTAACTTGTAATTCTCCAGCCTATAAACTGTCAAAGCATGAAAGATTCCAGGCGAACTTCACCCATGAGGTACTTTTGAAATGGGCACGTAAGGCATGCAGCCCTACACTGAAATGCCCAGGGCTTACGGGGAGCAACCGGCAACTCAACTCTCTGCTCCTATCATATACATAAACTATGCTTAAAAACACATCTTCTGCCAGGCAGTGGTGGCACACGTCTTTAATCCCAGCACCTGGGGGGCAGAAGCAGGTGGATTTCTGAGTTCGAGGCCAGCCTGGTCTACAGAGTAAGTTCCAGGACAGCCAGGGCTACACAGAGAAACCCTGTCTCGAAAAACCAAAAAAAAAAAAAAAAAAAAAAAAAAAAAAAAAAAAAACAACTGTAGCTCATGAGCTATTTCTAGTACTTTCAACTTCTATCTGAAACTGGGAATGTTTTCCAATTAGTGATGTTTAATCCTTCCCTCTTCCAATGAATATTTACTGAGCACATTCAATATGCTATACAGGTTAGACACTCATAATACGGAAATGAATGAAAGGAAGGTCCTACTCTAGTAGACAAAAATAAGGCAAAAAAAAAAAAAAAAGAGTATAACAGTGGGGAGAAAAGGGTCACAGAAAGTGTTCCAGTGAGCAGATCCAAGCCCACCATCAAACAGATGCTCCTAGTCAAACTCAATGGTCACAGAACAGAACAAAGTCACGCAGATAAACGGGGATCTGTAGGAAGCGGGGAAGGCAAGAGAGGGAAAGAAGAGGGGACAGGGAGGAGGAGTAAACAGAGAGCGCAGAACAAACACACAGATGAAACGGTCAACAAGCAGATCCAGTCGATGAAAAGGGAAAGAAAGAGAATACAGGAAGTGATGCTTGTATAGGGGATGATTGCAGACATCGAAGAAATGACAGCTAAGTATCGTAATTGAGCTACAATGCAACAATAGCCTGTGCTCTAAAATTTAAGTTATTTTTTAAGTGCGTGCGTGCGTGCGTGCGTGCGTGCGTGCGTGCGTGTGTGTGTGTGTGTGTGTGTGTGTGTGTGTGTACACATCTGCATGCAGATGCCTACAGAGACAAGAATAAATACTATGAACGTTGAATCCTCTGAACCCAGAGTTAGAGCCACCTGACATGAGTGCCAGGAACCAAACCCCAGCCCTCTGGAAGTAGACTCTTAACTACTGAGCCATCTCTTCAGGCCCAAGATGTTTTCATTTACGCAAAAGAAAATCACATTTATGTTCTGCATGTTTACTGAAAGAAAAAGCTTACACTACAATTAAAATTTTTAAGTGTAATGTTTTAAAACTAATCTTCAATTCTCTGTATTTTCTGATGTTTGCTCAACAAGGGATGAGCAGAACTGCTTTACCCATGCTCCAGGGCAGACTATTTAATAAGTAAGCAACTCATCCCCTAGGCAAGGACTCTCACACGAGATCCTCTAGTCATCATGAGTGAACATTCTAAATCCAGAATTCTACACCGTCAACGCATGGATGGAGAATGTGGGGACAAAGAGAAACCAGTCATTGCTTTGAATACAAAATGAAAACTGCTACTGAAGTGTAGCATACTCTTACATGGAAGTAAGATACCTTTCCTAAAGAAAAATACATTAATATTTTTGCAATCTTATGCCTTCATTTGTCCCAGTAGATGATTTAAAAAAAAAAAAAATTATGCAAGAGGAAGAGAAAATGTAACAAACGATGAGAAGTAACATAGAGAAGCTCAAAGGCGAAAAGAATTTTATTTATAAAAATATAGTACCAAGAATGGCAGTGACTAAAGGAAGATGAGCCAGGTCACAGCATACTCCCAGCCGGTAAACATCACACACTGAGTCTCTTGTGTCACTCTCTGAAATAGCACTAGGGTGCTGTCAGCAACACACAGGGCCCATAAAACAAAGAGACGGAGAGACAGCAGCCATCAAGAGGAGTAATGTTGAACAGCAGATAAAAACTCAGCAAAAAAAGAGAAAAGCAAAACCAAATCCTAGAGGAGAAAAAAAAACACGTCTGCACATAGAACCCTGGAAAAGCCGAGAAGTGGGCGCGCCAGGACTTTCTGAAGCTGTGAGGGGTGGGCCGGAAACAAGACAGCAGGCCTCTGCAGAAAGCTTCAGATTCCCCGCCAATGGGGAGTAAGACCTCTGGCTCCTCAGGCAAGGCAAAGCCAGGTCGTTCTCACGAATAAGGCACCCGTAAGGAAGATGTTAGTATATGCATACTAACAGAAAAGACCTGTCCCCACCTCCCAACTCAGTTTCAACAACTAAACCAATACCTTCAAGAAAATAAGAAAAAGCAGACACCAAATCAAATGAAGAAGAAAAACACTTGTGCTTCTGAGCAAAGAATTTACCCTACCAAAATTAATGTCTCCAACAACTCAACCTGTGGGAAAAACATAAATGGCACACATACACAAGCTTGGCATTTGGGACTTTGTTCTGAAATTTAAGTGGACAGCTAAGAATCACCAGATATCTGAGTAAGAGTATAGGGGAAAAAAAGAGAGAGACAAAATGAGCAGAAGACAAAAGGAAGCGAGCAGAAAGCATGGAAAATGGAGCACTGCAGTGGCCAAAAGACACTTAAAACCAAAATGTCATTCCCAAGCAGGTAAGGCTACATCTGTGAAGCCAAACAGGCAGCTATCGGAAGGGAATTTCAGAACATAAGGCAGAGATCTGAAATACAAACGTGACAGCTGAAAGTTCAGCATTCAAAAGATAACGCTAAAGACATCCCCACAATGTACAGCAAAATGACTAGAAATGACAAACGAGAGAAAAAAAAAAGATGAGAAACGCAGGCATTGATTAATTCAGGAAGAATTCCTCCAGTGTACAAGAATGGGGCCCTGAGGATGAGAAAGGGAAAACTTTAGATAGAAATTAAACATGTTGAGAAATAAAGATTAATATAGTTAATGAGTTTGATTCCAATTAAAGAGATGCACTACATAACAAAAAAGGATGAATAATGCAAATAGCTTCCGACTGAAGGCAAGCAAAGCTCTTTTCTCTGCCAGAAGGGCCCTGTGCCAATCAGATAACTTGAGAGTGAGTATGGGCAGGGGGTAGTGCTCAGTATTTGTACTTATAACTTAAATGTCTTCAAGGTTCCTTCAAACACTAAACTCTTTAGTCTAATTCCTAGCTCCTTCAAAACCCCTATTCCTTTCTACTCCAGGTACATCAGAGTTCAGAAACCAAAACAGGAATGCAACTTAAATGTGGCCTGGGTTGAACAACAAGGCCTACATCATTTAAGTACTTAATATATTATGGGAGGTACACTTAGGAAAGTGTATTCGGAAAGTTGCATAGGCCAGGCACACCTTTAATCCCAGCACTTGGGAGACAGAAACAGGGAGATCTCTATGCATTTTAGGCCAGCCTGAATTACTTGGCAGCCACAATGGCATAGTGTAACCCTGTCTCCATAAAAAAAAAAAAAAAAAAAAAGTTTGTCTTGCCAAAACCATAAATCTGAGTTTTATAAATTTTAGGGACTTAATTGAACACTGTATAGCACTAATAAATCACGTAACCTTGAACAAATCCTTAACAAGTAGGCTTTATATCCCTGTCGATTAAATGGGCTCAGGGATCATCTTTGAGGTCCTCTCCCTCCAAATAGCCTGGGATTCTACACAAACTCATGCTAAGGGAACATATTACTAAACAGACCTCTGAAAATTGCTTGCTGACACTGTAATGCAATAAGGAGTAGAGAGGAGTTACCAAAATATGTACAGGATTAAATGAGAACTGCTTACCCTTCCATTTTTACAGATATAATCAAATAGCTCTCCTCCTGAGACATATTCCATCACCATGAAAATATCAGATGGTGTACTGATGACCTGGTACCTGGTGAGAGAAAACATTATCTACTAATATTAAAACATGTGTATTCATCCATTCAGTAAAGACTTACTAAGCACCTATAAGATACCAGGTACTGGGCTAGCTGCCAGAAGTCTGTGGGGAGCAAAGCCAATCTCCTGTTTTTGTTATGGTCTTGATCCAGGTGCCAGGAAACAGACAGTAAGTAAGTAAGTAAGTAAGTAAGTGGCAGAGCATGCACGCGATGCAGCAAAGGAAGCAACTTCTTCTACACTCCAGAAGCTCTCCAGGAAGGCCACAGAGTGAGTACACCAGAACAGAGCCCAAAGAAAGGAAGGAGCGGACTACTTCTCCCGGGAAGAAAAGGGAGTGGGGCAGAGGGAAGGAACGGCTAGGGCCAGGGCCCGGCTGGGAGCCTGCTTGGCACACTCATGGTAAGGTAAGAGCAAAACAAGCCGGGAGAGAAAACAGGATGTGAAGCTAGTCGTTGGAGACCAAAGATGCAGAGCTCCACAAGCCGGGAAGAAACCTTTGGCTTTTATTTAAAGGAATATGGAAAGCTATGGGATGTTTCTATGCTAGCAGTCACGTCGCCAAAGAGTAAGCAGTGGCGTTATGAAGAACGGAGTGAATGCTCAGAAGCCCGTGAGCAGGGAGGTAGTTCAGGCCAGTGTGATAGTGATAAAGGACCGAGAAAAAGGTCAGAGAGACATTCTGGAGGAAGAGATGGAGTGATGGTGGGAAGAGGGATAAACAGGAGTTGTTAATGATGCTCCTGGGTTAAGTGACAATTAACTGAAACTGTGAGAACAGTGTGGGAAGCAGAGCTGAGGAGGTGATGGGGAGATGAGACCTGACCAGGTTCTTTGAAAGACCTCATGGACATCCTAATGAGTAAGGAGCAGGCACAGGGCCTGGAGTTCAGAGAATGAGTCTCAAAGCAAGGAGTGTATAGTTAGGGGTCATCAGTAGATATGATATTGCAAAACACTTTAATAAATGACAGATAACAGCAAAACAATTTTTGAGCCAGCCAGTTCAACAGAGAAGTCCCAGCAGCTTTAAATTATAGCCTGCATGGTAACACAGAGGGCAAGAAGTTACCTGTAAGCCTCACTGGGGCTTCCTCAAAACAACCCTTAGGAGTACTGTCCTTCTGAAATACTGGATTCCTCAAAGTCTGCTATGAGTATAGTCAAGTACAACCAGGGTAGGAAAAAACATTTCTGGTACACAGTCTCTCCTGAGCCTAACTCCCAGCATGTTTAAAAAAAAAAAAAAAAAATTGAAATTTATAGCTCAAGAATTTCTCGCCTCTTTTTTTTTTTTTCTTTCAGGTGGCACTGGAGACCAAACAGGGCCTGGCACCTACTACGGAAACTTTTAGTAGAAATCCACCAGTTGGTACTATCCATAAAAACAGCAGCACAGAGTGCTGTCAAAAGGGCTTCTTTCCAGACAACAGGAAGAACAGGAATAAGGTAGATATGAGCCATGCTAAAACACGAGGGCAGGCTCTGTAATTGGCAGTGACCCAGGGTCAGATACAGGAGCAGGAAGAAACCTCCAGCCACGGAAACAGGAAGACAGCCAGGCCGCTCTCTGGCTTGCCAGGGCAGGCAGGCTAACTACAGGGATGAGCGGATGATGGCAGGACCAGGTTAATGAGCTGGGCTTACAGTTTGATTATATGAGGGTGCCTGAAAAGCTTGAGGTTCTGAATCTCTCTTCGGATTTTTCCGACCACATCAAGGCTTCGAATCTTCTGCCGGTTGAGAATCTTCACAGCAACTTTATGTCCAGTCAATTCGTGCTTGCCCACTGCAGAAGGAATAATTTTTTAACATGTTAGTACCAGTCCTGATTGACAATATACTTTGGTGTATTATAATAAAAAGCTATACACTCAGAAAATACTGGAGCATGTTTGCCACCCTCTTCCCCAATTATATACCCTTCAAAGTTTAGCCTTAAGTCAGGAGGAGGCACACACAGGAACTGCTCACTAAGAGTGGATTTTGGGAAAGGGAATTTGGAACAGTTACAGTGAGAAAGAGGAAAAATTCTCTCTGTGTGCCTTTAGGTATTCAAATCCCTTTGACTCACTATTCATTTTCAAGCTACTGTACATATAAAATCAAACTATCTTTTGTTTGAAAACTTTCTATAGATATTCACACCCAGAGAAACAGATACACCACCATTAAAATCATGTGGTAAGGATCCAGATGTGGTAGCTTACACCTGCAATAGTCAGAAGCTGAGTCAGGAGGACTGACAACTAAGGGAAGGCCTGGCTATGTCACTAGGTCTCAAAACAAGAAAATCAAACAAAAGCCAAAACATAGAATAACTGCATCTTCCCCTCAGAGGAAGGGCCGGAGAGATGATGGCTCACCAAGAAAGAGCTGTACAAGCAGGAGCCCTAAATTCAAACTCCCACAACCCACACTTTAAAGAAGATTTAAAAAAAAAAAAGGAAAGAAAAGAAAAGAAAGAGAAAAGAAGAAACAAAAAGAAAAGGAAAGAAACCCTAGCATGATCCAGGCCTGTAAACCCCAACACTGGAAGAAAGAGGACAGGTAGGCAGAGACAGGGGGATTACTGATGCTTACTGGCTAACTACCTAGTTCTAATTTCAGTAAGAGATCTTGTCTCCGCCAGGCAGTGGTGGTGCATGCCTTGAATCCCAGCACTTGGGAGGCAGAGGCAGGGGGATTTCTGAGTTCAAGGCCAGCCTGGTCTACAGAGTGAGTTCCAGGACAGCCAGGGCTACACAGAGAAAACCTGCCTAGAAAAAAACATAAAAAAAAAAAGAGAGAGAGAGAGAGATCTTGTCTCAAGGAAACAAAAGCAGAGAACAGTAAAGCAGGCCATGTACTCTGGCCTGACATGTACACATACAACACACACATGCACTAAACTGCGTACATGAACTCCCCTGTGATGCTGATGTGACCCCCTGTCATTAACAGCCCCTGTGATTGGCTGCTGTTGTTTTGTTTTGTTCTGTTTTCAGTTTAGGCTCAAAAGCATGTAGTTTCCATTTTCAAATAGGAAATTTAAAAATACGTGATTTTAGGCTAAAGAGATGGCTCAGTGGCACCAGCTGAGCTTCTAGAGAGTCCTGGTTGGACTCCCGGCACTCACATCTATAACCTGCAACCATCTATAACCCCAGTCCCAGGGGACACAGGAACCTCTTCAAGCCTTCTTGGGCACTAAGTGCATACATGGTATACAGACATACAAGTAGATAAAACCCATGTGCATAAAAATAGATAAACCATGTTTAAAGGGATTCCATCTTGCCCACGCCCACCCAGACAGTTGATGGGCACATTAGAATTCAGATACTGCTGATGAGGCAAAGTTCCCAAAAGTATAGTATTTGTGTGCCCTTTCTCAGGAACCTATGGGAAAACACAGATCCTATCAAAATCAGAACACAAACAAGGACATCAACAAAAAGACATCCCACCTAGTGAAAAAGAGCTCTCAAAGCCAAGAGTGCCGGCTCAGGCTTGTAGCCCTGATCTTGGGAGCATTGCTGCTAGCTAGCTAGCTCCAGGCCAGCAAGGGCTGCAGCATGGGATAGGGCCACTGACTGGAAAAGCAAACAAAGCCAGCTGTGGTAGTGCATGCCTGAATTGCCAACATGTGAGAAGAGGGGACAGGGGGTTTAAGGTCAGCCTAGCTACAAAGACAGCTCAAGTCACCAGCCTTGGTGACTTAGACTCTGTCCCCAAAAGAGCCCACCCCCCAAAAAGCAGGAATCCAATGCAGGAGGAAACAAAAAGTCTCCCAAACAGTGACAGATGTGCTTGTCTGGACAGCAGTACGTCCAGGCAAGGCAACATGTGGAGGAGCCAACGTCGTTATTTTGAGGGAAGAGAGATAACCCTATACCTTTCAAAGTATGAGGTCCACAGAGTGGAAGAGGAGAAGGCCATCCTCTCACAAGCACACTGTGGCACACATGCCCCTACACACACACACACACACACACACACCTACATACACATACACACACATTAATAAATGTTTTTCAAAAACACTTGAGGTTTATCTAGAACTGTAGATATAATGTCTTTCATCAAGTAAGAAACTAGGGTGGGAAGCTCTGAACATTCTCTTTGACTCATTTGGGATTACATACTAAGCATTTAATATAAACCAGCCGCCACCGCGGGGCAGTGGTGGGGCACACCTTTAATCCCAGCACTTGGAAGGCAGAAGCAGGCGATTTCTGAGTTCAAAGCCAGCCTGGTCTGTACAGAGTGAGTTCCAGGATAACCAGGACCTATACAGAGAAACCCCGTCTCGAAAAGCCAATCAATCAATACATAAATAAATAAAATAAACCAGCCAATCTAACCTAGTCCATGAATTTCAGGCCAGTGAGAAATCCTATCTCAAAAAACCAGGTTGTCGGGTTGGAGAGATGGTTCAGTGGTTAAGAGCAATGACTGCTCTTCTGAAGAGTTCAAATCCCAGCAACCACATGGTGGCTCACAACCATCCGTAATGAGATCTGATGCCCTCTTCTGGTATGTTGGAAGACAGCTACAGTGTACTTACATATTATATATATATATATATATATATATATATATATATATAATATTCTCAGCAACTCAGAGAGAGAGGCAGTCCAGCCTGGTCTACATAGTGAGTTCTAGGCTGGCCCAGGCTACAGACACATTGCTGGGCTGCCTTCCACCTTCTACTACTTTGGAGTCCCAGGCTATGTTTGTGTCTGCCAGCCTGGATTCACAGACAGGAGCCTAGCACAACTGTCCTCTGAGAGGCTCCACCTAGCAGCTGAGGGAAACAGATGCAGAGACCCACAGGCAAGCATTAGACGGAGCTTGGCAAGTCATGCGGAAGAGAGTAAGGGGAAGGACTGAGGAACTCGGAGGGGACAAGGACTCTACAAGAGGACCAACATCGTCAACTAACCTGTACCCATCGGGAATCCCAGAGACTGAGCCACCAGCCAAAGAGCAAGTGATGGCTGGACCTAGAGCCCCTACACATATGCAGCAGACGTGCAGCTTGGTCTTCAAGCAGCTCCCCCCAAAACTGGGGCAGGGACTTACCCTGAATCCATTGCCTGACTGTGGATCCTGTTCCCCCAACTAGGCTGTCTTGTCTGGCCTCAGTGGGAGAGGACATAACTAGCTCTGCAGACACTTGAGGTGCCAGGGTGGGTTGGTTCTCCAGGAAGGACTACCCCTTCTCAGAGGTGAAGGGGTGGGGAGCTGAGAGGAGAGGTGGCATGAGGAGGGGGCTGGGAGAAGAGGGAGTGCTGTGGTAGAGATGTAAAGTGGATAAATAAATTAATTAATTAATGGGGAATAAAAGCAACCCAAGTGTTGGCAGACACCTGTAATCCTAGCACTAGGGGCTGACACAAAAAGACCACCAAGAATTTGAGGCTACTCTGGACTACAGAGCAAGACTCTGTCTCAAAATAACAAAGCAGGGATGCAGACGTAGCTCATTTGGTAGAGTACTTGCATAGCACAGACAACAGGATTGGGGTTTGAACCCCTGTACTGTGTAACTGAGTCTGATGGTGCACCCCTGAAATGCCAGCCAACAGGAGGGAGGCAGGAGGATCACAAGTTCTGGGTCATCTTCCAGTACCCAGCCAGTTCAAGGTCAGCCTAGGATACATAAGACTGACATTTTAAAGAAAAGCAAGATATGGTGGCTCACTCTTATGATTTCTGAGACAGAAGGACTGGCGTGAGTTTAAGGCCAACAGAAGCTAGCATGTAAGACCCTTTCTCAAAAAAAAAAAAAAAAAAAATATATATATATATATTCTAGCTTGACTCAGCCTGATGACCTAAGTTCAATTCCTGGGGCCAACAAAGTGGAAGGAAAAAAAACCAACTCCTCAAAGTTGTCCTCTGACCTCCACTAACACAACATGGTGCACATACCCATATATACACATGCACATGTCAATACACACACACATGTACATGCCCATATACAAACATACACATGTTCATATACACGCACATGTGCAACCCTATATACACACATTCACACAAACATACACTATTTTTTAAAGAATACAGGGATAGAAAGGGCACAATGAAAATTCTTCAAGAAACAGTTCAAGTCATTTAAAAGTTAGTATGACTCAGCAATAATGTGGCACATTTTATGGCCAGATACTAAAAACTGAGAGAATTTAACAAGAATATGTCGCCAAAGGATAGGAATCAAATATATCATTTCAAGTATATAATTTCAGCAAGAAGTATTTCAGTATTTTACCCGCAAACACTAGAAGTCCCCCCAGTTAAAATCACAAAATGAATGAAGCTAATATCCAACCAACTGTATGTACCACAGCTTGTTCTCATACTTGAGTATTTCACCAAACTATAAATAATTAGGAGTGCTTAGATATATAAGTTCTCAGGTTTCTTTTTAAAGATTTATTTATTTTATGTATATATGAATACACACTGTAGCTGTACAGATAGTTGTGAGCCTTCATCTGGTTGTTGGGAATTAAATTTTAGGACCTCTGCTCGCTCCGGTCAACCCAGCTCGCTCCAGTTGGCACGCTCGCTCTGGTAGACCCCGCTTGCTCCAGCCCAAAGATTTATTTATTATTATAAATAAGTACACAGTTGCTGCTTTCAGACACTCCAGAAGAGGGCGTCAGATCTCATTACAGGTGGTTGTGAGCCACCATGTGGTTGCTGGGATTTGAACTCAGGACCTTTGGAAGAGTAGTCAGTGCTCTTACCCGCTGAGCCATCTCACCAGCCCCAAGTTCTCACTTTCAGAACAACTCCAGAGAGCCTTCGGTGGGTAAACTGCTGGTAAACTGCTGGCCTCTAAGCACGAGGACCTTCATTCAACCCTATTCTCACATACGTGGATGTGGACAGGGAGAAGACTTCTGCAGTATGTACAAAGCTGTCTCTAAGTTCTGTATAGGCTCTATGGTACATGCAAACACATATATAAATGAAACCAGGGGTGGGTCTTCTGACTTAAATGCAAAAAGAAAAAAAAAATCACATTAAGTTCAACTGTGTGCAAACAAAAACTGCCAAAGTTAACTAGGGGGTGGCAGGAGCTACCTCAGCCATCATAAAGCAAGTGGTCATTCAAACCTCCCAGCACACAGAAGTAAACAAAAAGGAAGCAACAGAGAAAGCAATAAGATTGGTTTTCCGGTCTGCTTAACAGAAAATCAGGAAGGAATTCCTCTTGTTGTTGTTTGTGAAGGGGATGGCTGGAGGAACCAATGGAACCAAATTTAAAAAAAAAAAAAAGTCTTGAGAATTAAAGGTGACACTGTATTTAATAAAAGAAAAGGCATACATCTCCAAATTGAGCTATGAAGTAAACTGAAAATATGCATAAATGTGTCTCAGTTTATTACAGGTTATTGTATAAGAACAAAAGACTGCAGATCTCCTAATGACTAATTTCAAAAATCAGATTAATCCATTGCATTGTTCCAATACAGCAGACTCTTGTAGGAGACTATGAGAAATGTTCCTTCCTGTCAACATGGAGAATAAAGTTACACAGGCTTCCACAGCTGCCGCCTACAGAAAAAAATAAGAAGAAAGGTATTCTACAGCCACTGTCTTTCGAATTGTATTGTTTTATACTCATTTTCAGTTAAAGAGAAAAAGAAAAGAAAAAGAGAGAGAAAGAGAAAAAAGAAAAAGAAAGAAAGCCTGGCCACCCCAGGGATCCTACCAACCCAGAAGGCAGTGTGTGTTCACTCTGCAGCCTCAGGTGTTGTTCCTCTTTGAAGGTACTCAGCAGGCTTCTGACTTGCAAATTTAAAACCCTCTGTAAATGCATCTCCTGCTCTATAAGGGTGGCCATGACACATGGAACAATGTTTGTAAAGGACCTTCCACCCTACCAGGACATCATAAGTAAACAGACAGCTGAAGCTCATAATACTGAGGGGTACATTTCCACTACTCCCAAACCAGTCCCATGTCCCTAGCTAATCAGCCCTGAACTACCCATTTGGATGTATGTGGGAATAGGCATTTTGAATCTTAGCTCTTAGAACTGTGCCTTCTGTTCATTTGTATTCAACAACCTGCCCTTATCAAGAACCTTGGCCATCACCCTCTCTCAGCAGCTTAAATCCCACCATCCCAGCCCACTGCTCCAAGCACCAAGCCTGAGACTTCTGAGTTCCAAAGTTCAGCCCATTTCCTCAACAGTTAATATTCAACAGGTCGCTCATACACACAGCACCAGTCCTTTACAACGAGGTCGCTTTCTAGCTAAAATTTTCAAGAACATTTCTATGGCCACATAGACCATAGGGAACGGTCCATTTCTTTGTTTCTCAGCACAGATGGGAAGATACAAGCTCATTAGACTATAGTTTAAATCACGTAAGTTCTTCTTAAACAACTACCATTTGCTATAATATGAATCTAACTGATTTGTATTGTGTAACACAACGAAGCCATACACCTCATAAATCAATAGCACATCCACTTTGTACACAAACACACTTATCTCTCACCAACCTTGGAAGACTGGCATAATGAACGCCATCCTACAGGGCACAGACACGGCTTATCCACAAGTACATGGCTGGAGAGTGGCGCAGCCAAAAGCTCTGATTCAGACTGGGTTAGAGCCTTGATGCTCCCACCAGGAGATGAAACGTGACAGCACTCTTTAGACATTTTTAAATTCTTTATTTTATGTATTATTACTGAATGCATGATATCCATGTGTGAGTGTGGGGAGCCTCATGCCACAGCGCACAGGCAGAGGGCAGAGGCTAAGCGTCAAGAGTCAGTACTCTCCTCCCATCCACACGCCAAGGATAGAACTCAGGATCAGTGAGCTTGCACTGCACAGCCAGGGTTGGTACTGACAGAGCCACCTTGTCAGACTGTAATAATACAGTTTTAGTAAAACTCTGGGAGCTGGAGAGGTAACTCGGGAGTTAAGAGCTCATAATGCTTCTGCAAAGGATCTGAGTTTGGTTCCAGCACCTACACTGGGCTGCTTCCCAACTGCCAGGAACTCCAGCTCCAAAGAGACCCAAGACTTCAGGCCTCTGCAGGCACCGGCACTCACAAGTACAAACCCGCACACAGACCCGCACACATGTACATGAATTAAAAATAATAAAATAGCCAGGCATATAATGCCCACCATTAGCTCCACCATTCAGAAGGCAGGGGTAGGTGGCTCTACGAGTTCAAGGCCTCCTGGTCTACAGAATGAAATCCTATCTCAAATAATGATGATGGTAATAAAATTAACCTTTAAAAAAAAGATAAATTAGGGGAGCCTGGTCTACAGAGTGAGTTCCAGGACAGCCAGGGCTACACAGAAGAAACCAGTCTCAGAAAAAAAAAAAAAAAAAAAAAAAAAAAAAAAAAAAAAAAAAAGATAAATCAAAAACAGAAGTTGTACAGTAAAATGCATATATATGCATCCTTCTACTAAAACGTTAAGTGTTAAACATATCAGAAACATCTTCTGATGCCTTATGGTGAAAATTTGAAACTAGATTGAACTTTCTATATTTAAAAAAAAAAAAAAACACTCTAAAATTTCACTTTTTCATTTGATCTTTTTCCTATGTTAGAACATAAGCCTTATCTGCTAAAATCCTGCCTATCAATTTCAAAATCTTTTCATTCTAGTTTTTTAAATTTAAAAATCTTAAGAGATATTATAGAGACATTTGGTTAAAAGATTCTCTCAAATCAACTTAAAAGTCCCCAAGGGGTGCCTAATCTTATTGCAACATGATGATATACCACGTGTGATTGACAGCCCTGGGATGCCTGCCCTTTCTGAAGGGGAACATGGTGGAGAAGAGGACATCTGGGAGAGGGGCGATAAGGAGGAGAGGAAGGACTGGGAAGAAGGAAGGGAAACCACAATAGGATAGAATGTATGAGAGAAGAATAAATTTTAAATATTATCACTGAGTAAATAATGATAATGATATTATTTTTTTTAAAAAAAAAAAAGTTACCCTAAAATTTAAAAAAGGGGCATGATGTCACACAATTTTAATCTCGGAATCTGGGATTAAAGGCAGTTGATCTCTAGGAGCTTAAGGCCAACTTGATCTTTATAGAATAAGTTCCAGGATATCCAGACCTGTGTAAAAAGTCCTTGTCCCCACCCTCTCAAAAAAAAAAAAAAGTCAACACAATAAATTAACTAAATCCTTTAAAGAATCCTTTGAAGCTGGGCAGTGGTAGCACACGCCTTTAATCCCAGCACTTTGGAGGCAGAGACAGGCAGATTTCTGAGTTAGAGGATAGCCTGGTCTACAGAGTGAGTTCCAAGACAGCCAGGGCTACACAGAGAAACCCTGTCTCGGGAAAAAAAAAAAAAAAAAAAAAAAAAAAAAAAAAGAATCCTTTGAAAAAGCATACAACTTACAACATGAGAGACCTTTCTAATAAGAAAGTGAGAGAACCTGAGTCCAAACTTCCAGCTCCCATGCCTGTAACCTCAGCCTCAGATCCCAGGATGCCCCAGCCTGGTTGAAAGGGTGAGTTACCTTCAGGCTCAGTGGGGGACCGTGACCAACATAGAGCAACACAGGTAAGCACCTGACACTGATGTCGTGTCCACAGATGAATAATAAAACATGAAACAATACAGGGAGTCCTGCAAGCTGAAATCTATGTTAACCTAGAACCTCAGAATGTTATCTTACTTACAAACAGTTCTTTAAAAATAGAATTAGTAGGGGCTGGAGAGATGGCTCAGTGGTTAAGAGCACTGACTGTTCTTCCAGAGGTCCTGAGTTCAATTCCCAGCAACCACACGGTGGCTCACAACCATCTTTAATGGGATCCAATGCCCACCTCTGGTATGTCTGAAGACAGCTACAGTGTACTCATATACATAAAACAAATAATTTTAAAAATAGAATTAGGAAAGGTTCTCTAAACAGTATGATGCTAGATTCAGGGTGAGCACAATTATCTAGAGACTCTTATGAGGAGCACAGAAACAGGAGACTACCCATATGGCAGTGGCAGCAGCAGAGAGTGGAGTTATGCTACCACAAGCCAGAGAAATCAGGAATAATCAGAAGCTAAGAGGAAAGGCATACATTTGCCACCGACCTTCAAAAGGAGCACAGCCCTGGGGATTCCTGTTTTCACTCCTCTAACCTTCAGACTATAAGAGAGTAATTTTCTCTTGTTTTAAGCCATCAATCTTTAGTAATGCTATTGCAGCCCTAGCAAGGTGATATGCTTATTGATTTAAAAAGCGGCCAGCACTCTGGAAGAGGAGGCAGGAGAATTGGGAGGTTACCCAGACCAAGTTACAGAAACAAGGGGGATAGATAGAGAGATGGCTCAGCAGTTCAGTGTTGTCGGCCAGTGGCAACAATAAGAATGGGTTTTCTGGAATATGGAGTAAGGGAATTGGCAAACCATTTTTATGTTACCTTAACCACGTGGAAGGCTCTTAAAAATTAGATGACAAGGAGGTGTGATCACTCAGCCATCTTTCATTTAATCCACTCTTTGTTACAAATTGGAGGCAAAACCCCTCCCCCAAGTTTGTCAGCGTGCCCGGCCCAATCAGCAGCTCCTTTAGTCTCTGTAGAGGCAGGACTTCCGATGTAACTGGAACCAGGAGAGAGGCGTGGCAAATACCAGGAGGTGGGCAGAGAGGTGTGGTTGTGAGAGGCAGGCAGGGTCTGAAGAATCAGCCCTCAAGCCAGGAGGGTTACAATTCCTCTCTTTTTATTAGAAAACAGTAGGTTAAAGGCATACTCAAACGGCACAATCTTGCATAGAAAGTCTTATGGTGCTAGAAGATTATAATCTGTAGATAATACTCTACTGAACGGCATCTTACCCATCATCAAGGTCACGTGCAGCTCGTTTGACTCTACAAACTGGGCTTATTATGTGTTTATTCAAAAAACACAGCCACTTGGCATATGCCTCTGTCTTAGGTTGAAACTGCCAAAGACCTAGCCAAAGAGACAGATTAAGGTAACATAAAAATTAGAAGAATCAGCCCTCAAGCCAAGAGGGTTACAGTTCAGAGCACAAATTGCTCCTCCATAGGACCACTAACAATAGGAGGCATACAACCATCTGTTACTCCAGCTTCAGCAGGCTTCAAAAGTTTAGACCTCCACACATGCCTTCAGTCAAATGCATATATACAAACACATACACAAACATAATTTAAAAAATAATAAGTTTTTAAAATAGCATTAATAACAAGAGTCATGGGCTAGAGAGATGGCTCAGCAGTTAAGAGCACTGACTGCTCTTCTAAAGGTCCTGAGTTCAAATCCCAGCAACCATATGGTGGCTCACTACCATCCGTAATGAGATCTGATGCCCTCTTCTGGTGTGTCTGAAGTCAGCTACAGTGTACTTCTGTAATAAATAAATAAATCTTTAAAAAAAAAAAAAAAA
>NW_022196914.1:1714773-1733681 GCF_008632895.1 Mastomys coucha | reverse complement strand
AGGCAGAGGCAGGCAGATTTCTGAGTTCGAGGCCAGCCTAGTCTACAGAGTGAGTTCCAGGACAGTCAAGGCTACACAGAGAAACCTTGTCTCAAAAAACAAACAAACAAAAAAAAAGTATATTGTAAATATGGTATGTCTTGGTGATGGTTTGAATGTTTGGTTCTTGGTGGACGATTTGGGAAGGATTAGTAGATATGGCTTTGTTAGTGAAGGGGAGTCATTAGGGTGGGCTTTAAGGTTTCAAAAGCCCATACCAGGCCCAGTGTGTCAGTCTGTCTGTTTGTCTCTATCCTCTCCCGCCCCCACCTCCTGCTTAGAATCAGATGGTAGCTCTCAGCTACTGTTCCAGTGCCATGCCTACTGCCTGCTGCCATGTTCCCCACCATGATGGTCATAGACTCACCCTTTGAAACTCAATAAAATACTTTCTTTTTTAGCTGCCTTGGTCTTGGTATCTCTGCATAGCGACTGGACAGTAACTAAGCTGCTCCTACTTCCCCATCCCTGCCACTAAGGCACTTGATCTGGGAGTGAGCATCAAGGCCCTGGAAAGAAGAATCACAGCAGTCTCATTTTATTCTTTCATCGTCATCATCCAGAACAAAACATCAACACAACAGAAGTAGACTAACAGGATGGCAGCAGATTATTCTGCCATTTGCTAGACCTCAACTCACACACTGGTTAGCCAAGTGTGAAATAGGTCCTTCTACACTTGTTTCAACTGGCTTTGATCCCCTAGAGTAGGCTGGTTAGCTACACTAGCCAAAGGTGTGAGCTCTGACCTAAGGTGAGATCCCAGGGATGGGGGGGAGTGCACTAACACACAGACTCATAAATAAATAAATAAATAAATAAATAAATAAATAAATAAAGTAATACAAACTTCTCTTTCCAAAGTTTTCAAACAATGTCTCATCCCCGATGAACATAAAATATTTTCTCTGTCACCATAAGCCTTATCTCAGCTGGGCATGGTGGTGCATGCCTTGAGTCCCAGAACTCAGAGGCAGATGTACTGCAGAGTTCAAGTAGCCTTGTCTACAGAGAATTCCTGGACAGCCAGCCCTACACCACAGAGAAATGCCTTCTCAGAAAACAAGCAAGCAAACAAACACTGTCTAGGTATTATCTCCTTCCACCTCCCAATCCTTCCCACCTTCCTCCTTCTCAGTTAAGTCAGTCATTTAAAGCTATGGAATTACAATGTTGCCAATGTTAACCTATAGGAACACAGAAATGTTTGCTTTGAAGTGCTTGGCAACATTAACATTTCCATAGGGTAACACTTTTAAAACATAGTATCTTGAGGCCTCAAGATATGTCTTCAAAGCCTGTTAGTTTAAGGATGAAGAAACTGGGGACTTTAGGGTCCATAATTTGCCAAGATACAGACAGCTATTCTGATCAAGTGCTACTATTCTGATCAAGTTCTACCGCTCTTCTGACTCTTAAGTCTTTCAACCTATCCACTCTTCCCTACCAACCATGTGCAGTGAGAAGGGAGGAGTGAATGGCATCGTGTCAGAGTCAGAACTGTTTATCTCAAAACTGGGCTAAAGATTCTCTATTGAGTAAACTTAGGCAGAGTCAAAGTAATTGCTGCTCCCCAGAATTGCTGCTCCCATCAATCAGTGAATGTAATAAAAGGACTTTGCCAAGAGTATATATTCCCTGAGGTACCA
This sequence comes from Mastomys coucha, assembly GCF_008632895.1. Classification (NCBI taxonomy): domain Eukaryota; kingdom Metazoa; phylum Chordata; class Mammalia; order Rodentia; family Muridae; genus Mastomys; species Mastomys coucha. Next base: position 1,731,993 of record NW_022196914.1, on the reverse strand, counting down.
GCCCTGCCTGCCCTTTATCAAAGCTTAAGTGGTATTTTTCAGACTGTTACTTTGTTTTCAACAGTGCAAGCAAACTGCAACACCGGCATTAGCCACATCTACAAGGTCCATCTTCCAAGAGCAGCAGGTTACTCAACTAAAGATGAGCTAACTACAAACTCATTGTTCTCTCTACCCTGGACTCTGTTTAACTACAAAATATTGTCAACAAATGATCTAATCATATGCATAATGCTGAGGTGTAACAAGATCCTATTTTTAAAAGAAAGGATTTTAACAGGCTAGAGATGCCACCAAGATAGAAATAGCCCCTGAAAGCATTCTAGCTGCCTAACCATTTCCTTTTCCTTTCTAAAATTAGAAAAAATTTTCCACTAATAAAAGTGTAAGGAAATAGCTTAATCCCATTGAGAGGGGAGCTTAAAGGATTTCTTTTAGGAACATCAAAACATATAAGAGCCGGTGAGAGAACACGGGGCTGCACTGGTGCTCTGGAAGCAAAGAAAGAACCACTTCCAACACACACACACACACACACACACACACACACACACACACAAAATAAAAAGGTAAAGTTTTTTTTTAAATCATACAAAATTTCAAATACCAGCAGCTTAAACAACACATTACAGACATCTGTGAAGTCTTAGATGATTCCAACCTTTCTTCATCTCTCCCCAAAGGTGACCATTAACTCTGAATTCAGTGTCCTTCTCCCACACACTAACATATCTTATTACATATAAATTCATAAAAACACAGTAACACCTAATCCTTTTCATAAAATTTAGGTACTTAAAAATGGTTATGGTAGCCAGGCAGTGGTGGCGCACATCTTTAATCCCAGCACTTGGGAGGCAGAGGCAGGCGGATTTGAGTTCTAGGCCAGCCTGGTCTACAGAGTGAGTTCCAGGACAGCCAAGGCTACACAGAGAAACCGTCTCAAAAAATAATACAATGTTTTAAGCACATGTATAGTTACAGAATAAATTCCTACAAATTCAATTGTTAGACTAACTTTAGTATATATGCCCACTATAGATAGTATTAATTTATACTAGCATTAGACAAATGTCTTGTAATCCATATAAATATCTGACTGCACATATTCTTCTACAATATGAACTTGTAATTTTGTTTTTAGAAATAGGCTCTCATATAGCCCCAGCAGGATACAAATTTACTATCTCATCAAGAATGGCCTTACATTTTAGTCCTCCTGTCTGCATCTCTCCAATGTTAAGATTACAGGCAGGGTCAGGCAATGGTGGTGCATACCTTTAATCCCAGCACTTGGGAGGCAGAGGCAGGTGGATTTCTGAGTTTGAGGCCAGCCTGGTCTACAGAGTGAGTTCCAGGACAGCCAGGGCTATACAGAGAAACCCTGTCTCAAAAAAAAAAAAAAAAAAAAAAAAAAATTACAGGCATGTGCTACCATGCCTATTCTTGATTTTACTATTTTGAGACAGTCTCACTACATAGCTCAGGCTGGCCTGAACTCCTGATTCATCCCAGGTTGACCTCAAACTTTCAACCTTCCTGTCTTAGCCTCCTGAGTGCTGAGATTACAAATATGTCCCACCATGCCTTGCTCTACAACCTACATTTGATGCCTAACTTTATTTTCTTTTTCTTTTTCTTTTCTGAAAATGTCTTTATTTTTTAGAAAATGGATTCTAGGAAGGTTACTAACTTTATTTTCTAAAGCCACATATATGACATATGTATATATACATATGTAGGGTTTTTGATATTTATTTATATAATAAATAAATATGTGTGTGTGTACACGTACACACTCTGTCTTCACAAACAGCAAAAAAGGGAATAAGATCCCATTATAGATGCTTGTGAGCCACCATGTGGTTGCTAGGAATTGAACTCAGGGCTGGAAGAGCAGTCAGTGCTCTTAACTGTTGAGCCATCTCTCCAGCCCATACGTAGACTTTTTTTTAACTTAAGAAAATTTTCCTGATTCATTCAAAGAGAAGAGTATCTATTTTCCTGAAGTAATGTCTTAATGTAGAAATATTCACCAACTTAACAGTTTATATGTAGAAGTGATTTATTTGCTTCATGAAGATAAAACCCATAGAAACTATCAAGAACAGCCATTTGACTGAATTATTATAGTAACATGACTATTCATCCACGAATTTATAACTGTTTTATGGGAGGTGGGAGACAACAAGCAAAGGAGTAGAAACTAACACCTTAATCGATGGGGGGGGGGAGTCAAATACCTTGAAAATAATAATTCAAGCACAATCCCAAACCCTCGTTTTCTACCTAAACCTTCCCCTCCAAATGATATCATTAAGTAACCCAATTATTTTCATTACTACTTACTTCATAACAAGACAACCACTATCTGAGCTGGTGAGATGGCTAAGCAGTTAACAGCACTGACTGCCCTTCTGAAGGTCTTGAGTTCAAATCACAGCACCCACATGGTGGCTCACAACCATCTGTAATGAGATCTGACACCCTTTCTGGAGTGTCTGAAGACAGCTACAGTGTACTATCATGTAATAAGTAAATAAATCTTAAAAAAAAAAAAAAAAAAAGACAACCACTATCCATTTAGCCCCAAAATTCAATTTCTAGGACTGGGGATGTGGTTCACTTAGTAGAGCATTTAGTTAGCACGCATGAAGCCCTGAGTTCAGTCCTTATCACTATATAAAACCAGACATGGTAGCACATAGGCCTGTAATCCCAGCACTAGGGAGGTAGAAACAGAAGGACCAGAAGCCCAAAGCTGTTCTCATTTACATAGGGAGTTTGAGAACAATCTGGCTAGATGAGATCCATCTATCAGCATCACAGTTTCGTTGATTCTCTTATGTTAAATTCACCAACATGCATAATGTACTCTACATGTACTCTACATGTTCTCAATTAGAATTTAAGGCTAGGGTGGTGGCAGCACATGCCTCTACACCCAGGCAGAGGCAGGTGGATCTTTGAGTGCAAGTCCCGCCTGGTCTACAGAGTAAGTTCCTGGATAGAAGGGCTCTCCAGAGAAACCTCTCACAAAAACCAATAGATTAGACAGATAGATAGATAGATAGATAGATAGATAGATAGATAGATAGATAGGCAAACAGACAGACAGGCAGACAGGCAGACAGACAGACAGATCGGTATGTACATACATACATAGATATATAGATACACAGAATTTATGGCTGATGCTATTACCTCTAGGAATTCTTAGAGATGGGGGCTGGAGAGGTGGCTCAGTATTTAACAGTACTAGCTGCTCTGCTCTTTCACAGGTCCTGGGTACAATTCCCAGCACCCAAATGGCAGCTCACAACTGTCTGTGACTCTAATTCCAGGGGATCCAACACCTTTACACAGACACACACGCAGGCAAATATCAATGCACATAAAATAAAAATAATTTTTTTAAAAAAAAGAGTCCTTGTCAAATTAAGACTGGGGTTATATTGAGTGGGCTGACACATATTGAGACACATATAGTTTCCAATATAACCAGAGAGTGGGTTATTTTTACCCACTCTGCGCATTCCTGCCTCCCACTTTCCTCTCCTACCTAACAATACTCATTCTTTATAGTGTCCCTGCAACAAGAGCAAGCACACACATAACTATGCACCGTAGCTAGGTACTAAAAAAAAAAAAAAAAAAAAAAAAAAAAAAAAAAAAAAAAAAAAAAGAACATGTCCCTCCCTCCCTCCCACACACACATACATCCAAACCTGGGTTACATTCCTCCTATGGTCATTATGATAGTTTATATATGCTTGGCCCAGGGAGTCACACTATTAGAAAGTGTGGCTCTTTTGGAGTAGGTGTGTCACTGTGGGCGTGGGCTTAAGACATTCACCTAGCTGCCTGGAAGTCAGTCTTCCACTAGCAGCCTTCAGATGAAGATGTAGAACTCTTAGCTCCTTCCTGCACCATGCCTGCCTGATGTTGCCATATTCCCACTTTGATGATAATGGACTGAACCTCTGAACCTGTAAGCCCAGCCCCAGTTAAATGTTGTCCTTATAAGACTTGCCATGGTCATGGTGTCTGCTCACAGCAGTAATACCCTAAGACAGTCATGCTATCCCCTCTCTGAATCATAAACCAAATGGCATATGGCAGTCCAGCCATTCCTTAGTAAGAAGAGGATTACAGCAAATCCTGTGCTGTATTATTAATACAGCGTTATTATTAATAATGTCAAAAAGAAAAAAGCATCCCAACCGCTTAACAGTTTTAAAATAAACTGGATGAAGATTTAGACACACATCAACTAACAAGTTCAAGGACAAGCTTAATTATAACCATGAAGCCTATGATCCTCTGACTCACACTGGCCCTCTGTATCGGAGGAGGTTTATGACTGATGGTATAGTATTTCAAGAGAAGACTGTGTGGGTGGGTGGAGAAGTGAAGGTTAAGGAAAAGCAGAGTCACTGGGAGGGAGGTTCAAGTCACTGCTACTTCCCAGGTCAAATCCCAGGACTGAAAACAATCGTTCCTTTCCTGTCTGCTTGATCCACTCTGGTCTGTGTCAAAGTAATGGCGGACCAGATGCCACATTCCGAGCGGGACCTTCAGAAGGAGACTTCTCAGCTCAAGCCTGCCTTATCACTTTCATCAGAGCCTTAATAAGCATTTCTCACCAACGCTATAATGGCAAACAAGAAACATGCCTAGCTAAAGGTAAACAAAACACTGGAAGAGCTGCCTGCTAATACCAGCTATTTAGAAAGCTGAGGCACAAAGAATGACAAGTTCAAAGCCAGCCTGGACGGCACTGGAACGCTCTCTCGAAATAAATACATAAATACATAAATACATACATACATACATACATACATACATAGATGCATACATAAAAAGAGACAAAGCAGTAGGGCGGTGGTGGCACACGCCTTTAATCCCAGCGCTTGGGAGGCAGAGGCAGGCAGATTTCTGAGCTCGAGGCCAGGCTGGTCTACAGAGTGAGTTCCAGTACAGCCAAGGATATACAGAGAAACCCTGCCTCTAAAGACCAAAAAAAAAAAAAAAAAAAAAAAAAAAGAACAAAAAAGGGAAACAGAGACAGAGACAGAGACAGAGAGACAGAGACAAAGTAAAAACCTGAAAGTGTTCACAAACCTCACTGGCTTACCATGATCAGCGCTGGCGCCCTAGCCTGCACCTGCTCCTCCTCGCTGGCTTACCATGATCAGCACTAGCGCCCTAGCCTGCACCTGCTCCTCCTCTACACAGTCTGGCTCGCCGACTTTCCTAGGAAGGCTTATGCATTTGCTCCCCTGAGGGTTACACAGCAACTTTCAGTTCTAGGACTGGGAAAGGGCAAGAGAAGAAAGGGTTCTTCTGCTCCTCCTGGGAGAACAGAGCTCAGTTAGCTTGCTGTGTAATTTGACAAACTTTTTCATTTCAATCAAATATCTACCAAGAGCTTACTATATGCAGGTCATAGTCTATTACTTCTCCAAAATCAATGCATGAATTATTTCTCATCATCTCCAAACTTCCTTCCTCTAAATACTTAATAGCAGGCTTAAATATTTTAAAGGGGAAAAAAAGTCCACCTCACAAAGGCTGTAATCAGAATTTTCCTTGTCACAGATGGTGGGCTAGAGAGCAAGTTTGTTGAAGACAGAATGTTTGTGCTTTTGCTAAGGAGATAACAGGGGATTCTACCAAAACAAACAAAAAGTTCAAAGATGGGCGCTGAATTACTAAAATATTAATATATTGTGAGAATAAACGGAAACTGTACCTATAAGCTAATAAATACCATCTGGAGCTAACATATGCCCTACCTACCAGGAATGGCTCTCAGAAACCGCAAAACTTCCGAAAACGGAACCACTTAAAGCAGTTCTGCATCCAACTGTAAACCACGCACAGGAAATAGCGCCAGTTCACGGGCATATCCATCAAAAGTCCTGATGAAGATCGATAGTCCTTACAAGGGCATTATTATTTCTGAAAGATATCTCCACAGCTGCCTTGCTTTTGGAAGAACACATTTCGATTTCAGGAAACCGAAGAAGCACTTTTAAGTGCACTCAAAGCGAGGCAGCGACAACTCCAAGGACCGCCAGGGCGCGATGGGCTGGCTCTGCGCCAAGGGCGCACAGGGGATCGGAGAAGAGAGCCCCCTCGTCCGAGCCGGGCGCCCCCGCACGAGCATTGCCCAACTCCCTCGCCTGGGAAAGTTTCACCCAGAACCATCCCCGCCCCTCGGGCGCCGCGCCGTCGCCATGGCGACCGCCCCCACCCCACCGCGGCGGACCCCACAGCTCTGCAGCCCGCGGCGGCCTCGGGCTTCGCTCCCAGCGCTGCCCGGACCGGGGATACGGAGCCCAGACACCCGGAAGGCGGGCGCGGGGGAGGATGCGGAGTGCGAAAAGGCGCGGTCGCCCGCCGTTTGCAGGGTCCGCGCTGGCCCGGGCGTCCTCACCCTTCACTTTCCCGAAGGTGCCGACGCCCAGCGTGTCCCCCAGGATGTAGTGGCCGATCTTCACCCGCCCGTCGTGCTTCTGCTTCTCGGCAGTCGCCATCTTTCTCCAGGAACTGAGTCTGCGCATGGCGCCGCGGGAGGGGGCGGAGGGGGCGGGCAGGGCCGCGCCGGGGGCGGGCGGGCGCCGAGGGGGTGGGGACGCGGGTGCGCCGCGGTGGGGCGCAGTCGCCGGCCGCCGCCCGCGCAGGCCCCGCAGTCCCCGCAGCCGGCCGCCGAGCGCACTCGCTCCCCCTGGCGGGCTGGGCGGCGGGGCGGCGGGTGCGGCGCCGGTACTCGCCTCGGCGTCCCGCATCCCTCTGCGCGTGCCCGCCCACCTGCGCGCGGGAGGGCTTCCCCTGCAGCGGAGCGGGACGCAGTCTCCCCTTGTTGCCACCCGAGGGTCTGCGTCTGAGGGTACAGTCACCCTGTAATTCCCAGGAGGACGATGCATACACGTTGCCCGGGGATAGCGCGGTGTGCTTTGAAACAAGACAGGGGACACCGCCCTACCACTGACTTGTGATCTTGATTTTCATCTCATCTCAGTGTCATCTGGAAGCCAAGGGTGTTTTTACTTGCACTTTTAATACTTCCCACTGCTTTAAACAAAACAAAAAACTCTGAGCCAGTAAATTACTATGGGACAACGCACAGCTTAAGCAGCCTGACGAGTCAATCTTCATGATGGAGTATTTTTTTAAGAAACTAGAAATGTCATTTTTCTTTGGGATGAAAATTACCAACTCTCCTAGTTTTCCCATCTTCTGGCTTTTGACATCAAGGCAATGTAACATTAAACACTTTGTTTCAATGAAAGCTCTTCAGGGGAAAGAAATCCACTTTAAGCTTAGAGCAGTGGTTCTCAACCTTCTTAATGCTATGACCCTTAATACAGTTCTTCGTGTTGTGGTGACCCCTCCCCCACCATAAAGTTATTTTCAGTGCTACTTCACAACTTCTTTTGCTACTTGTATGAATCACAATGTAAATATCAGTGTATTCTGGTGATCTAAGAGGGTTGATCCCACCGGAGGTCGCGACCCACGGGTTGAGAAACAACTACTTCTTATCCGCAGAGAACAGTAACTGGGAAAAGTCATAGTTAATCAACTCCCTGTTTTACAAGGATTACCATCAGGCAGAAATAGCTCTGTATTCTCTTAAGGAGGGAGAAACCCTCTCAATTCTCCGGCCCTGTGACTGGCATTTTAAGTTACTTCACATTTGCATGGTGGATAAGATTGAGCCCAGGAAGGTTCTACTGTTTATTTTAATTTACAAGAAATAAGTGGTCTCAGGCTGTAGCTCATTTGATAGAGTGTTGGCCTGGCATGGGTTATGCCCTGGATTTGATCCCCAGTAGCATATAAACGTGAGAATGATGGCTCTTGCCTGCCATCCCAGCACTCTGGAGATTATCGCCAGAGAGATCAGATGTTCAAGGTCATTCTCTGCTACGTAGGGACACTAAGGCTGATTTGAACTACATGAGATTCTCAAAACTAAAACGAACTAAAGCAGGAGCAATGACTCAACAGTTACAGTCACACACTGTCAAGCCTGAAGACCTGAATTTGAACCACAGAACCTACACGGCTGAAGGTGAAAATGAACTCCCAGAAGTTATCCTCTGACCTCCATGTACATGCCTACAATACACATATGTACACATTAAGTAAATGCTTTTAAAAAGGGAAAAGAAAGTAATCATAAAATAGTCCAGTTACACCAACAGGATGTTGCCAAGGAGCAAAAGGAAGCTTAATTTTGTAAAACCACTTGCCAATTTTTCCTGAAACTGTGAAGACTTGAGACTCTGCTAAGGCATCAAGCATGGAGATAGTTGTTTAACTCCTGCACTCCTGGACAGAAGCAGATGTATCTCTGAGTTCTGGGACTACATGGAGCCCTCCAGGCTAGCAGGACTGAGACTGTCTCAGAGGAAAAGCAATCTTCAAAATCTAAAGATCATACAGAGAACTGGGGAGTTTGGTTTTAGGTTTGACTTAGTTTAGTTGTTTGCAAACTGTTACTATCAGATACAATTATACTTAACACATAGAGTACAAAGTCTCGAAAATCCTAGGATCAAAATAAAATGCTCTGAGAAAGCATAAATACAGATGTTTAACACACATCTTTCACTTTCCTTCCAAACATATCTTAAGTCTGTTTAACACTTTGATTTGCTTTTCCATAGTATCAGTTAGAAAAATAAATCTAATAAATCATACACTTTAAAATTTGTAATTCAATAACATTTTGTTGTTAAACCTGTTTAAGTAAAACATACTTAATTTAAAATAAATTAATAAATGTATCCTGGTATCATTTTCACTTTTGGACTATTGCTTTTATTGCTGAATAAAAGTCTTGTGTTTTATTTTTATTTTCATTCATTTTTTTTATCTAATTTTATGTTCATTCTTAGTTTGGGTTTTTTTAAGATTTACTTTTATGTGCATTTTTATTTTATGTGCATTAGTGTTTTCCCTGTATGTATGTCTATGAGAGGGTACCAGATCCTGTGAAACTGGAATTACAGAGAGTTGTGAGCTGCCATGTAGTGGTTGGGGACTGAACATAGGTTCTCTGGAAGAGCAGCCAGTACTCTAAACCCCTTAGCCATCTCTCCAGCCCCTACTTTTACATCTTCTAGTTGTGCAGAAATCCTGAAATAGTAAGTCAAACCGTTGGTAGGAACTTAGAGATTGTCTTATCTGTTGACCACAGCTTAGGCTTAAGCGGCTTTACATGGTCACGGTTTTGAAGGTTTTGTTTGGAGGGACTTTGTTGTTATTAGGGTTGTGTGTTGTTGTTGTTGTTGTTTTGTTTCTCTTATTTTGAGTTAAAATTTACATCCAGCTAAGTGTCTGAAATAGTTAAGAGTAAGCGTTCTATAACTCCTTGTTTCTTATTTTTCCTTTCTGGTTTGAAAAATATTACTAATAACACCTTCATCTATCTTCTTTTCATTCGTTCTCTCACTAATCCATCTCCAAACCTTTGCTTCCTTTCAATGTTTTGTAATTCCAGTCATTATGAAAACTGACATTTTTCAATGATATGAAAAGTCATGGTCCCTACAGTTGAAAAGGGTGGGCAGGATGATATTCTACTGAGAGAGTTCTTTGTCTTCCCCTGCCTTCAACCATGATGGAGTGTGCTATACAGCTCAACAGTCTTCCAGCTTGGAGGCAAAGATAAGTTAGCCTGTGGCTAACACCCAGCTACTGACCTATCAGTTTTAACTCCAGCCCATTTCAGCAAAGCATATTGGAGTATAAGCAAGCAGGAATTACATCAAAGTGGCTTGAATCCACTCTAGTTTAAGAGAAGATACTATAAATTGTAAGCCTGCTTTAGTACTATGGCATTTATTGACTCAAATGAGATGGGTGCTGATGAAAACACAGGTGAAGCATAGCAGAGGAGCACAGATACTGACAGCTTACTCTTCCTCTCCCTCTCCCTCTCCTTCTCTCTCTCCATCTCCCTCTCTCCCTCCCCCTCTCCTTCTCCCTCTCCCTTCCCCTCCTTCCCTCCCTCCCTCCCATCCTCCCTCTTTTCCCTCTCTCTAACTCATTGGTGCTTCTAAGACATTCTGTCTCTTCCTGGCTTTTTCTTAAGCACTCTATAGTTAATAAATTTATTGTTAATAACTTAATAAATATTAGGACTCTATAGTATGGTGCTTTTCATATTATCTCGGTGTCTGTCGGTAAATTGTGGTAGCTGAGGCAGGATAGTAAGATAGGCAAAGGGACCATGGAGATGGCTCCATGGATAAGGGCATTAGCCTGATAACCCAAGTTTGATAAAAAGCAGGATGTTTCTGGGAGATGGTTCCCTATTAAAAGCACTACTGTCAGAATAGAGAGCCAGCTGACCTCCCTCCCTGCTAATTGTGGACACAGTGTAACCAGCTACCTGGTGTTTCCACTACCTTGCCTCGCATAATGAGCTGTACCTCCAACACTGGAGCCAAAATAAACTCTTCTTCCTTAAGCTGTTTGTCTTGGGCATTTTGTCTCAACAGTGAGAAAAGACACTAAGGCCACTTTCTTCCTGTGTTGTCAGATAAGCCCCAGGATGTTTCACTGTATTTAGATATTACTGCCTAAATTTTATTTGTTGAAATTCTACCTTTACTGTGATTATAATTTGAGGGGCAATTAGGTCATGAGGGTAAATCCCACAGTAATAGGATCCATGCCATAAAGAGCACAGAGGCCTCAATCCATCATGTAGGATGACTACTCGGTCCATCATGTAGGATGACTACTCGGTCCATCATGTAGGATGACTACTCGGTCTAACAGTCTACTTTTTAGCAGTAGGTTCTTCCCAGAACTTGGATCTCAGACCTCTACCCTCCAGGGCAATGAAAGATAAATTTCTGTTGTTCATAGGCAACCTGATCTAGTGGTATTTGCTTATAAAAGATGAATTTTGTTTTTTAAAATAAGCACAACTTGTTTTGCTTCCTGTAACAAACATTTTTTTTTTTACCAAATTCTCCAGCATATGCCAACTAGTGCCTTATAAGTTAATTCAATTTTTCACAATTTCTTTCTGAAAATAGTGTCAGATCCCATAAGTTAAAAGCTCAGTCCCTGAGTTCGAGGCCAGCCTGATCTACTAAGTGAGTTCCAGGACAGCCAGGGTTACACAGAGAAACCCTGTCTCGAAAAACCAAACCAAACCAAACCAAACAAACAGAAAAGCTCAGTCCCACTGGACCACCTCCCTTATCAGTTGCCAACCATACACCTTAGGTTCTGACTTGTATTTCTACACATTTGGATCATGACCTACAACCCCTTTCTCTACTTGTTAGTTTTCTACAACAGTTCACAGAACCTAAGAAAACAGTTTACTTACCAGTTAATTATAAATGATATCACAAAAGACCCATTAAGATGCAAGAGACAGATCAGGCAAAGGACGCAGGAAGAGGTCCCAAGCCTGCTCCTGGTCTACTGCCACCAGGGAAACCATAAGTGTTCAGCAATCCAAACCACATGCTTTCAAATTTTTGTGGAGTCTTTACTACATAGGATTCAACTGCCATCTCTTTGTCCTCTGCAGAGACTAGAAGTAAAGTGGACAGTGTCAATTTTCTGATTATAGGGTTGGTTCCTTTGGTAAGCTTGCTCCATCTTTAGGTTATTCCAAAATCCCTTTGTTAGGATCAAAAATGTTCCAATCATATACACGGAAGATTGCAGCAGCCCAAGCCACGGAGCCGGCTGTCCCTCCCTAGTCTTCTCCCCATTGTGATGCTTTCTCAGACATTTCCTAGTTTTGGCATCCTTCCCAGTGTTGTGCTACTCTGGCATGTTTTAGAATAGCCCACTAAAATTCATCTGGTGCTTTTCTCATAGCTAAACTCCTGGAGGTCTTGGAGGAACAAGTTTTGCCTCATCACACATGTTTAAAGTCACATCCTACTAATAGGATTTGTCCTGTTGACTTTGACCTTGGTTACTTGGCTTTGTCACATTTCCTTCTTATAAAATTACTCTGTTTCCTCTTTCCAATATTTGGGAGGAAATCACTAATTAAAGTCCATACTTAAGAACTGGAAACATAGGGCTGGAGACATGGTTCAGCAAGTAATTGGATAAGAAAACAGACTGGTCTTCCAGAGGATCTGAGTTCAGTTCCCAACACCCATAGCAGAGTGGCATGCTCAGTGATTTAGAGCATTTGCTGTTCTTCCAGATGACTTGAATCCAGGAACCTAGCACCCTCACCAGGTTGCTCAGACCTGTACCTATACTGAAGTTTCAAGAAATCTGATGTCCTCTTCTGGCTTCTAAGAGCACCTGCACATACATGGCACATACATCACACACACACAGACACACACATACACTTAAACTAAAATAAAGTATTCAAAAAACTGGAAATTTGTACTCTTTCTGGCTTAGCTTGTAGTATCCACTGAGCATTCAGGAGGCTGAATTAGAAAGATCACAAGCAGGATCCAGATCCGTTTGGATTACACAGTGAGATGGTATCTTAAGAAACAAGTGAGCCGGGCGGTGGTGGCGCACGCCTTTAATCCCAGCACTTGGGAGGCAGAGGCAGGCAGATTTCTGAGTTCGAGGCCAGCCTGGTCTACAGAGTGAGTTCCAGGACAGCCAGGGCTACACAGAGAAACCCTGTCTCGAAAAACCAAAAAAAGAAAAAAAGAAAAAAGAAAAGAAAAGAAACAAGTGAAGTGTCATTACATAGACTGTTTTGGAATTCTTTGTCTCCTCTCCCCCATCTACTCAACTACTCAGGCAAGCACTCTCCTGCCTCATTATTGGAACAAAGTCTCACTATGTGGCCATGGCTGGCTTAGAATATGAACCCAGTTTGTAGCCAACTGGGTAGGGGTTTAAATGAGAATGGTCCCCAGAAGCTCAACCATTTGAATATTTGTTGCCCAGATGGTGGAACTGTTTGGGAAGGATTTAGGAGGTGTGGCCTTGTTGGAGTAGGTGTGTCAATGGGAGTGGGCTTCAAGGTTTCAAAAGCCCACATAATTCCTGATTCATGCCTCTCCATACACACCTTGTGAGTGTGGCTCCACTGTAAACTCTTGGCTACTGCTCTAGTACCTTGCCTGCCTGTTGCCATTCTTCCCAACACGATGGTCATGGACCCTAACCCTCTGGAGCCATGGGTCCTCAAATTAAATGCTGTCTTTTGTAAGTTGCTGTGGTCATGATGTTTTGTCACAGCAATAGAGAAGCAACTAAGATAGCCAAGCTGGCCTTGATGTGGCATGGTCCTCCTGCCTCTGCCTCCTAGTCCCAGCATGACATTCATGCATCACCGTGCCTATCTAGTTGTTTATTAACAGCAGTGTGAACTGATAGCTATTTTAAATCCAATATTATTTTTTGTTGCTCAAATTGTTTCAGCTTTCATTGGAAACGTCTATATCTTTTTGATCTTCACCAACGTAGTTTAATAGTTTCACACTTTTTCACTTTCTGCTGCTCCAAGATGCTTCAGACTCATCTTGTGTAGTTCTTGCCATTGGCTTAGAGTCATCTATTTCTTGGAGAGTCTTAGTTACTTCTTTTGTAGACTGGTATTTGGTACTGAGCATGTTCATTGCCACTAGACCCTCTCTGCTAAAATAACAGGAAAATAGGCACACAATGGGTATATTAACTGGTAAATCTATCCATATCTCAAAACAGTCTATGTAGGGAAACATATTGTCTTCAGACATGAAGGCAGCTTGTTGTTACCAGAACACTATAAACTAGGTGACTTGAAAACATCACAGGTTCATGGTCTAGAGGATGAAAAAAGTCCAAAATCAAAATGCCAACATATTCGTGTGTGTGTGTGTGTGTGTGTGTGTGTGTGTGTGTGTGTGTGTGACAAAAGCCCATTTCCTGGTTCTTAGTTGATGACTTATTGCTGCAGTTTCACATGGTGGAAATGGCAAAAGCTCCCTGAAACTTCTAGAGGGGCGGGGATACCATTCTTCAGGGCTTCATTCACATGACCCAACCACTCCCTCCAAATCACATGATTATAGTGTTGGTGATTAGACTTCAACATGTAAGTTTTAGAGAGACACAAATATTCAGCTTATACTACATCGTTGCATTGGTTACTTTTCTTTTGTTGTAATAAAACACCCCAACAAGAAGTAACTTAGGGTGCTGGTGGGATGGCTCAGCGGGTAAGAGCACTGACTGCTCTTCCCAAGGTCCTGTGTTCAAATCCCAGCAACCACATGGTGGTTCACAAACATCTGTAATGGGATCTGATGCCCTCTTCTGGTGTATCTAAAGACAGCGACAGTGTACTCTTACATAAAGTAAAATAAGTCTTAAAAAATAAAAATAGCTGGGCAGTGATGGCGCATGCCTTTAATCCCAGCACTTGGAAGGCAGAGGCAGGCAGATTTCTGAGTTCAAGACCAACCTAGTCTACAGAGTGAGTTTCAGGACAGCCAGGGCTATACAGAGAAACCCTATCTCGAAAAACCAAAAAATAAAATAAAATAAAAATAAAAACACCAATGGTTTAAAAATAAGTAACTGCTGCCATATTAATCTCCAGCATTAGTTATTCCCTTTGGTGCCCAACAACTACACCTATTCTGAGTAATCTAATTGACTTATTACAATGGTGTAACTCTGATAAAAGTTACATTGAATACCTCTTCCAAGAGAAAAATATTCTGAGGATCTGAAAATGACAGTTTGCTTCCTGCTGGTGTAAGTAACGCCTTGACCAAGTGGGGAACGAAAGAGTCTACTTAGTTTCTGCTTCCAGGTCACAATCCATCACTGAGGGAAGTCAGGGTAGAGAGTCAAACGGGAACTGAAGCAGACTCCATGAAGGAATTATTCCTCTAGTCTCACTTTCTAGCTTACTCTGTAGCTTATGCTTAACTAGCTTTTTTTTTTTTTTTTTTGCTTTTTTTTTTGGGGGGGTGCACAGTCCAGGACTACCTACCCAGAGATGGTACTGCCTGCCCCCAGTGACTGGGTCCTCCTGCATCAATTACTAATCAAGAGAATTCCCCCATATAAATTACTAATCAAGAGAATTCCCCCATATACATAAGCACAGGCCAACTTGATATGGGCAGTTCCTCAATTAAGGCTCTGTCTTCCTTCCCGTCTGACTCTAGGGTGTACCAAGTTAACAATGAGAACTAACCAGGACAGTTCACCCCTTATTAACCTGACATTCAAACACATCACTTTAAGACCGAACCTTTTGCCAGACAGTGGTGGCACATGCCTTTAATCCCAGCACTTGGGAGGCAGAGACAGGCAGATTTCAGAGTTCAAGGCCAGCCTGGTCTACAGAGTGAGTTCCAGGACAGCCAAGTGAGAGAGAAACCCCGTCTCGAAAAGCCAAAAAAAAAAAAAAAAAAAAAAAAAAAAAAAAAGACAGAACCTTTTCTTTCTTGTCTGTACCCAAGATCTGATGTTAGTATAATAATACGAAACACAGTCCAATTTTAAAAGACCCACAATCTTTATACTTTTCAACAGTTTAAAGTTCAATGTTAAAGTCCAAACCTCTTATCTGTGGACTCCTGTAAAAATCAAAAGTTAAGTATTCTATCTTCCAAAAAGAAAGAACCAGGGCATAATAACAAGCATACCTAATTCAAACCCATATCCAGATGTGTAAATGCTAATCTTGTCTGCCAGTGTCTGTCATCTTGGACTCCCTCATGACCTCTGGGTTCCAGCGAGCCTGGAGAGCCCCACTTCTCCAGCTTTGCCATCACAGCTCACACAGCTCGTCCTGTACACTAAACTGCTTGCATTTCACACGTGCTGCTTTCCTTGGCAGTTGCCCCATAGTCTTGGCAGAGTCCATGTGTTCTGGTGTCTCCAGTACAACTGGGGCTGAACTTTAATCACTGGCCTCTCCTGGCCTCACCTCAGCAACTCCATCCCTCAATCAGCATCCCGTGAGTGATGTTTATGCTTTCCATGTTTGGCTGCCATTTTGACCCATAACCTTCACTCACTTGGACATCGGTTTCTGTATGCCGACCCTGAGGAAACACTTCAAAGAAGATTTTACCTCAATGATGCTCTTACTAACAAGAGGTGATCTTTTTCAGCCCCAGCAGCACAACATCCATTGTCCAAGTAAAGTACATCAGTCTAGCACTGGTCTTTTATTAATCACAGCTGCTTCTTTAGCACCCTTTGAGCAAACAGTCCATGTAGACAAGTTATTGTGCATGGTATAAAGATTATCCTTGTTTTATTCAAATGCTGATTTCTCTGCCTCCATATGTGGTTGCAGTCCTTATTCTGAGAATCTCCTGTTTCTATGTAGTGTAAATATTGCTCCCAATTATTCTCTGATTGGTCAATAAAGCTGGTTAGCCAATGACTGAAGAGTGGAGAGAATAGGTTTGGACTTCCTCCCAGCTAGGGAGAGGGAGGAAGGAGTAAACTAGTTTAAATATTATAATTATTATATAATTATATAATTAAAATATAATATTATATTCCTTTCCCCCTCAAAATCTTCCCATATACTCCTCCTTGATTTTTTGTTGGTTTTTTTGTTTGTTTGTTTGTGTTTTTGAGACAGGGTTTCTCTGTATAGCCCTGGCTGTCCTGGAACTCACTCTGTAGACCAGGCTGGCCTCGAACTCAGAAATCCACCTGCCTCTGCCTCCCAAGTGCTGGGATTAAAGGCGTGCCCACCACTGCCTGGCCCTACTTGTTTTTTTAAAAAAAATTCATAGCCTTTAAAAATTATTGTTTCATGCATATACATGTATATGTATATATACACACATATATACATATGTACATATATATACATATGTCACATACTATACATATACACATATATGTGTGTGGTGGTTTGAATATGCTTTGCTCATGGGAAGTGGCACTATTAGGAGGAGGTGCACGGTGTAGGAGGTGTAGTCTTATTAGAGGAAGTGTGTCATTATGGGGGTGGGCTTTGAGGCTTCTAAGCTGAAACTCCAACTAGTGGAGAAGAGAGATTCAGTCTGCTCTTGGATTCCTTTGGATGAAGATGTAGAACTCAGCAACTTTAGCACCATTCCTTCCTGGACCATGCTGTGCTTCCCGACATGATGATATTGAACCTCAGGACCTGTAAGCCAGCCCCAATTAAATGTTGTCCTTTATAAGAGTTGCCTTGGGCCAGGCAGTGGTAACATATGCCTTTAATCCCAGCACTTGGGAGGCAGAGGCAGGCGG
>NW_022196914.1:1693914-1714763 GCF_008632895.1 Mastomys coucha | reverse complement strand
AAGAAAGAGTTGCCTTGATCATGGTGTCTCTTCTTAGCAATGGAAACCCAAAGACAGTGAGTATATACATATATATATGTGCATGTATATATTCCGAAATACATTAAAATATACTCTGCTCAGTCTGTGTAATGTTACTTGTATGTATGTTTGTTGCAGGGCTATTGGTATTCCATAACCGATGGTGTGCTCTCTCCTGGCGAAGACTATTTTGCCCACTCTGAACATTCCTTAATTACCTTTGTGTAAGGTTGAGGCCTTTTGGGCTTTTCCTCTTCTAAATTAGCGTGCCTATTGTGGTTGTCTCGGTTCGGCTCATGCTTAAGCAGTCATATTGCTGAGACTTTACCCGTGTAGCTTCTGACATTACTAGAGACACAGTCTCACAGCAGACTCCCCAGTCCTCTGGTTCTTGCAATCTTCCTGCCCCTCTTCTGCAATAATCCCTGAGCCTTAGCTGCAGGAGTTGTGTTGTAGATACATCCTCGGGTACTGGGTTCCACAACTCTGCATTGTGATTGGTTGTGATTTTTATAACAGTCTTCACCTGTTGCAAAGAAAAGTTCCCTTGTCATGGCGTGAGGACAACATTTATCTGGGTATAACCATTTAGGATGGTTTTAGAGATTGTTCAGTAAGTTTATTATGTACAGAACCAGTGGAAGAATCAGCTAATATCCATAAGACTTTACTCTCGGGAAGCAATCTCAGGTGTGTAGACATTTGGGAGGAAGCAAACTTAGCAGTTTCTAAGATTATCAATGTGTCCGCCATGCTTGGCTTACCTCTGTTTGCTTGTTTGTTTTCTTGACAAGTTTATTGAAGTAAAATTGAAGTGCTGTAAAATTCACTAGGATTCAATGAGTTTAGAAAATTCCATATGGTTGTCTAACCAGAACCAGTTCATCACTCATCGAAATTCCCTTTTTAACAAATTTCAGTTGTTACAGACTTGCCTCTTTCAGAATGTCTTTTCTTTTAGAATAACCTTAGAGCATGTTATGTAACAGTTTCCTCTGAAATTGAAACATTCTATCCTATAGCTATGCTCCTTAAACAGAAAGATAAACAATTCAGGATTCTTGGAGAAGGGGAGGAGGCAAAGAGGGGAAGGTCTATATGAGGGAGGACTAAGTGAGCCGGTGATGATAGGGATTAAAAAGTAAATAAATTATTATTTTATTTTATTATTATTATTAAATTATTAAATTATTATTAAAAATTATTTTAAATTATTAAAGTTAATTAATTAATTAATTAATAGAAAAGGAAAACATAAAAAATAGCTTCAGAAAGTCCGTGAAATTGGCCAGATCCACTAGGCCCCTCCCTGCTAGAGTAAGCAATGAAAGCTGAGAATCCCTCAACCAAGCTACAAAGATTTATTTTAGACAAGCCAAACTACAGAGAAGTCTCTGTAGATCATATCAGCTGCCTGAGAGAAGCAGAAAGTATTTGAGTTGCTTGGAAAAGGGCTAGAGCAGAGTCACTTGGACCCAACAACTCTCCAATCTGTTGAGCTGCTTATGTGTTGTGCAGTATGCTCCAAGTTCCTATCTTTTGTGAGCTGTTTCCTGTGCTGGAGTAGGCCTTCGTGATGCAACTATGTTTGAGTCATTTCTGCTCTTGTGCTCCTATGATTAACCCCTCATCCATACTTCTGTGAGTAACCTCAATAAAACTCATTGTTCACAAAGTTGAACTTTGGTGGTATCTCCCCATACTTTGGTCTATAGTGGGGTATCTGGGGAGAGCAGTCATGGCTGTAGCATCTCCCCAGGAAAAGTTTTGCTATATAACATAATTGGTGCTAGGACAGGCACAGGACAGAACCAGAGATGAGCTGGGGAGAAGTGAGTGCATGGTCCTGGCTATTGATAGCAAGGCATGCAACTGAGGCTGAGAAGCCTGACCGGGGAGCATCCACACGGAGGTAATTCTGATACAATCATCTTTTCCTGTGTGCTTGCTGTGTGTTAATGTGCCTTTGTGCTATGGCATGGTTTTTTGCTATGAGTAGTGACATGCAACTAAGACTGAGCCATCAAAATGAGGAGTGTCTGTGGGAGGAATCGTGGCACGGTTTTTGTCTGTGTGGTATGGGCTAGTATGCCTGCTTGATAAGTGAGGTCTACCACTTAAATATGGAGTTACCCTGAACATAGTTAAAGGTTTACAGAAAACATTTAGTGACTGAAATTAGCAAAGGAGCTGCAGAGGTTGCCTGACCACAGTTGTGCAGAGTTAGATATGAATCTGAGGCTGAGATGCTAGCTGGCCAAGCAGGAACTTGTTTGTGTAAAGGAGCAATTGCACTAAGAAAGGCAGATGTGCCTGGCATGTTCCACATTAGATAAATGAGAGGATGGCAGTGGGTGGGAGAGAGAGAGAGAGGATGAGAGAGAAAGGGAGAAAGGGGTGATAAAGTAGTAAACTCCTCAAGTACAATCTTGTGTAGAAAAAGAAGAAAAAGTCTGTGATCCAACGTACAGATGGGGGCCTGTGGAGGTTTGTGAAGGGACTCCAGCCAGCCCAAGCATGGAGAGCATGGGACTCTGATAGGCCTTGCCCTTCTTCAGCATCCCCTCTTCCTCATTAGAAACTATTAGAATACATTCCTAAAGCTAAACTCCAAAGTCTATTCCCTTATTTGGCCACTTCCTCCTTCAGAGGCTGATTATCAAGGTCTAGTTATCAAAGTGTTGAAGCCCAGCAATCAAAAGCCACCTCATGGCTATCTCATTTTACATGCCTAATCAAAATGAATCACCTCATTCTAACTTGGGGGTTTCCCCTTTTATCTTTATAAACTGCCATTTGCCTATGGGCAATATCTGTCTCCTCTCTATCTAGAAGCAGTGCCTTGTTCCCCCCCTCCCTGGGACAAACACCCCTTCTCCCTCATTCTCTATCTCCAGTTTTTGTCTCTTATTCCTTGCTCTTTGTCCCAGTGAGGCAAATAAGTCTCCTTTGTGCTGAAAATTTGGCTTAGGGGTGTCTAGAGCCAATAATGGTTCCTTCCGATTGAATAAGAATGTCCTCAATAGGCTCATATTTTTTTAAATGCTTAGTGGTCAGAGAGTAGCACTATTTGAGAAGGGTTAGGGGTGGCCTTGTTGGAGTAGTGTGGGCTAGTTGCAGGAAGTGTGTCATGGTGTGCTGTAGGATATTTGATAACATTGTGAACCCCGAGATTGTGTTGCTTACTGGGAACTATTTCTAGTTGTGGTATAGCTCTCTTCTTAGCACATACCTTTAATTCCTCTGGCTGGAATACAGACATGCCCTTCCTTAACAACAAGGTAAAGTTAGTGTGTAGAAGGAAGCACCCATGTTTGAAAGTGCTGTCTAAATGAATGTCAGACAAAGTGATGAATCAGAGAAAGATCTGACAGAATAGGATCTGCCCAACTTTCATCAGGAGAGGAAAGGGAAGCTACTTAATAGAGCAATGCAGAAAGAGAGAAAGAAAGGAGGCAGTTTTACTGGGACAGTTGTACAGAGACAGGATACAGAGAGAGACAAGCTAGACACAGGTGAAGACAGAACAAGCTGGAGAAAGAGGAGCCAGATGATTAGAACAGATTGCCAAAGTTAATATGAGACCAAGCAGAGCAATTCAGGAGACACTGAGAGAAACCAGATTGAATCAGTCATCTTGGAGAGGCATTTCAGTCAGAACTGCTGAGCTGAACTAACCAGCCAGAGTTCAGAAAAAACAAGAAAGGATGAGCTTATTCAGCAGTAAGTCTCAAAGGCTGAAAATATTCTAGGCCTAGATAAGGTTGTATGGAGGCTAGAAGCTTCCAGGACTGGTCCTAGGTTAGCAGATGGAGACAGTAAACCTCGGAGATGAAAATTACTTCAGTCGAATAAAAGATACTTTTACAAGTGGGGATGAGTTTTAAGGTTTAAAAAGTCCCACCAGGCCCAGTGTCTCTTTCAGCCTATAAATAAGGTTGTAGATCTTAGCTACTTCTCCAGCACCACGATTGCCTGCCACCATGCTCCCTCTGTCAAGGATAATGGACTAAGACTCTGAGATTGTAATCAAGTCCCCAATTAAATGCTTTCTTTATAAGAGTTGCCTTGGTCACGGTGTTTCTTCAGAGCAATAGAACAAAGACTAAGACTGGACATTTACAATAGTCTAGTACAAGGAACCACAGTGATTGAGAAATGATGCTTAAATTGCTGGAACTAGGGAAGACTTTTAAACAAGCAATGAGAGAGCCAGTTACAGCAGGCCTGCTGCATAAAAGGGAGTTCATGTCTGGTATCGTAAGCCAGGACAGAAACCTGCGATTGGAGATGTCATAGGATCCACTGGGGAAGAAATTTCTATTGTTCTCCTTGATGGATGTGGTGTGCTTGTCAAATTGCTTTCTAAGCATATGTATTTGCACTCATGGGTCATTGCTAATCTCAACCTCAACTTGAGAGGTTCTTGAGAGCAAGTGACTTGTGCCTATGGCGCAGTGGCCTAACTCTTAGTCAAAGGTGGACATATTTAGTCTCTTTCTCCAAGGCTCAGGAATCATTGTGGAAGAGGGCACAAATAGAATGCAAGAGCCAGAGGAAGGTGTTGGGGTGTCATGTGACAGTTTCCTCCCAGAATGAAATATTCCATCCTGCAGGAAAGCTCTTTAAGCACAGAGACAAACAACTCCAAAAAGCTCCAGGAAGTCCCTGAATCTGACTAGATTCACTAGGTCCCTGTCTGAGTAAACTATAAAAGGTGAGAGTCCCTATCAGATGAGCCAAGCAATTTTCAGACAGAGACCATGTGAGCTGTCTGGAAGAGGTTTAGACTAGAGTCACTTGGAAAGGACACGTCCAACCTCTTAACCTTCCTGCAGGCTATACAATGTTCTCCAAATCCCTAGCTTTTGAGAGTTGTCACGCATGCTAGAGTGGGCCTCGGTGGTGCAGCATTGTTTGAGTCATTTCTGCTCCTATGAGTAACCAACCACTCCTCCTGTAACTAACCCCAATAAAACTCATGGGTTCACCAAGTTGAATTTTGCTGATACCTGCATTTTTTGTCTGTTGTGGTTTTCTTATCTAGGGTGACCAGACATGTGTGTTGTGCCTCCCTCAGAAAAGTCTTGTCATGCAACAGAGCAGAAGCAAAAACATCCTGCAATAAACTTCCACATACAGGCTTTAGTGTTACTAGTTTTTGAGAAGGTAGTTTAGGAACTGCTGGGTCTGTGTTTAGCTGTATAAAAAGCAGTCTTTTTCAGTGTGCCCACAGACTTATGTTTCCACCAGCACTGAATGAGTATTCCAGTTGTTCCTCATTAGCTCTTACTATGATGATGATCCCATTCTCCATAGTACTATCTCATTGTGGTTTAATTTACATTTCCCTAGTGTCATGTGGTGGTTTGAAAGGCCCCCATAGGCTCATATATTTGCATATTTGGTCCTCAGTTGTTACAACTGTTTGGGAAGGATTAAGAGGTGTGGTCTTATTAGAGGAAGTATGTCACTGGGGGCCAACCGAGTTTTCAAAGGCCTAGGCCATTCCTAGGAACTCTCTTTTGCTCCTGCTGTGGCTCAGGATATAGGCTGTCCAATACCATACCTGCCTGTCTGCTTCCATGCTCCCATTTATGATGAGCAAGGAAGGACTCATGCTCTGAAACTGTCAGCTTCCAATAACTTTTCTGTAAGTTGCCATGATCATGGTGTCTCTTCACAGCAACAGAAGAATAGAAATAACTAAGTCAGGACAGTAGCACACACCTTTAATGTCGGCAATCAGGAGGCAGAGCAGGTGGATCTCTGTGAGTCTGAGGCCAGGCTGGTCTACATAGTGAATTCTAGAACAGTCAAGGCTTTATAGACCCTGTCTCAAAAAAAACAAAAACAAAAACAAAAAATCAAAACCCCAACATATGTGTGTATATATATGGATATGTGTCTCAGTAAAACAATGTATGTTACATATTATAAAATTATAAAACATGTGATATATTGTATAAATATATCACATATTGTATAACACATATAACTAAATGTATTACTAATATCAGTATTTGTAATATATATATCAAACAAATATGTGTCATGTATATTTTTTATATCTAGAGAAGATATACAGATATATAGGTTTTGTTGTTGTAGGGTTTTGTTTTTATCAGGGTATTATGTATCTCAAACTTACTAGATAGCTAAGGTTGGCCTTAATATTCTTTCTGGTTCTCCTACCTCCTCTCCCAATTGCAGGACTAATGGTATATGCTACAATACCTACAGTTATTTCTTTTAATTTATAAATTTTAGTTTTAAGCTGGGTGGTGGTGGTGCATGCCTTTAATCCCAGCACTTGGGAGGCAGAGGCATGCGGATTTCTGAGTTTGAGGCCAGCCTGGTCTACAGAGTGAGTTCCAGGACAGCCAAGGCTACACAGAGAAACCCTGTCTCGAAAAGACAAAACAAAACAAAACAAAATTTTAGTTTTAACTGGTTTTGTTGACTATAATTTTGTTTTATACATGACTTAGGCTTACCCATAACCACTTCTCTATCTCTTGGTTCACTAACATATCTCCAGTCTCACATCAGAGTCCATGTACATAGCATTCAATATATATTTATGACAGAATCTTAGTTATTAAATTTATTTGAGGAACTTTGTTAACATAAATTCCTCTGGAGAGCTAAGCTGCTCTAGCTGTTCTGATCAAAACAACCTTGTGAGCCCACAGGGCCATGGTCTGTTACACAGATATGTTCAGCCTCTGGCCCCTGGGCCATGTGTCCCACTATAGTTATGAAAGTGGCACAACACTTTTATTGTTGTCATGTGACAATGTCAACAGATTGGATACTCATGGATGGCAGATAGCCTAATGAGTGACTTCATTAAGTTAAATGATACCTTTCTATAGAGTTCCAGGGTAGCCAAGGCTATACAGAGAGACCATGTCTTGACAAATTAAACAATCAAAAATGACACCTTTCCATATTCTTTCTCCTTGCTATCAACATGATACTCATTTCCAGAATGATACTATATGATTGCTAATACATACAAACTGTTACAGTAACCCAGTCAGTATGCCTTATTCTCACAGCATCACTTTGTAAAAAGAGTGCGTATGAGGTATGGCGAAAGTTAACACTCTACAAAATAAAAGTACAAGGATCCCTGGGCTTACATGAATTGATACAGTAGCTAGTAATTTTTATATTTTAACTTTATAATCTCACATGTTTAACAGAATATTCTTTGTTATTTTTCCAAACAGGTCTTTCCAGTCCTTCTTATGTGCTGGGATTCAGGCATGTGTGCAAACACATCTACTGCAACATTATTCCTGCTGAAGAGTGTTATCAAATTACCAAACTCAAAAGCTCTAAACTTAATGTTGAGGTTCACATTCCTTGTTCAGATAGCAAGCAGCCACATGAGCACTGAAATCTAGCTAGCCAAAAGTGAGATGTGCTGATGGTGTCAAGTATATTATGGTTTTGTCACCTAATAGGAAGAAACAAATCTAAGATGTCCCAATTTTTATGCCAATTGTATGATGGCATGAGTTGGCTACATTAGATTAACATATTAGAATTAGTTTTATATTTTAAATGTGTCTACAAGAAAATTTAAAACTACATACTTGATTTGCACTTGTAACTCATTATATTTCATTCTTAATATTTGCCATTTCTGTATTTGTGCAGACATGTACATGACACGCTTGTGTTCAGAGCAGTTTGAGGGGTCTGTTGCTGCCTTCCTCCTCCTTCCACACTGTAGATACTTAAGCCTAGCTAGGCCTGGAGCTTCCTGGCAACTCTACCTCAGCCTTCAGTCTCCCTGTAGGAATGCCACGGTTACAGATGTATGCCACAGAATCTGGCTTTTTACTGACTTGGGTTGCTCATTATTGGACTCTGCTGGGCAGGGTGTCTCTTCTAATTGCTGCACCATCTCCCTGGCCTTCACATTATATTGCTACCAGACAATGCTTGTCTACAATACTTTCAAGACAGTTTAGTCAAGCAAACTAAGTTTTACTCAGGTTACATATGACAAAGAGCCCTGTTGTATTCTAATGGGAATATGTTTCTCACATTTTCAGTCCAAGATCAAAGTCCTGGTAGGGTATGTCAGGAGAGGGCCCAGTCTCTTAAGGCACCATATCTTGACACTGCATCTCCATGAAGGTTGTATTCAGAAATTAAAGCTGTTTTCTATTTTTATGCAAGGTGATCAAGAAATGTTAAGTTTAGCCAGGCAGTGGTGGTGCACACCTGCCTTTAATCCCAGCACTTGGGAGGCAGAGGCAGGCGGATTTCTGGGTTCGAGGCCAGCCTGGTCTACAGAGTGAGTTCCAGGACAGCCAGGGCTATACAGAGAAACCCTGTCTCGAGGAAAAAAAAAAAAAAAAGATAAGTCTGCTGTGACCATAATTATTTTGAAATGGCTTGTAATTTTTTTTTTTTCAAGACAGGGTTTCTCTGTATAGCCCTGGCTGTCCTGGAACTCACTCTGTAGACCAGGCTGGCCTCGAACTCAGAAATCCACCTGCCTCTGCCTTCCAAGTGCTGGGATTAAAGGTGTGCACCACCACCGGGCATGGCTTGTGAAATTTGAGTTCAGTCTCATGCCTCTAACACAGAAGTATTTGGACTATAAGTATGTACCACCATGGCCTGTTTTGTTCTTGTTTAGAAAGTGTTAACACAATGTCTTTCATCTGTTTTATGGTATATTTGCAGCGTCCCATCTCAGTACTCTTGTCATTATAGATCACTGTGCCATGCTGTTTTCACAAGAGTTCTCTCCAGAGCTATCTCTAATAGAATAGTAGTTTCCTGTCTCCTCTTCTTCCTTGGGGATCTGTTTGCCCTTGGAGGGCTGCTACTGCTCTCACTAGGTCTTCCCTACTCCCAGAAGCCCAATTATAAGCTGCTTTCCACTAACTGTTCACTACCAGGCCAGGTCCTCAGGTAACTACCCTGCATTGAGTGCTGGTGTTCAGTGGGCATTTTCCTCATCACAGCTGGCCCCGATCAACTTTTGATCAAGACGGAGGCAGCAAAAGGGAGAATTAGAGGACAGTAGGATAGTAAATGTGTCAAAGCTTTGTACTTCCCTGAAACCAATTTACAACTTGTCCTGACCTTTGTGTCCACACAAATATACACAGGAATGAAAAAAGAGCCCCCTGGGGCCTGGGGACATTTCAGAGGCAACACTTCCAGCAAAGCTGGTGACTTGTCTTGGTCACTTAGCATGCACTACTCCAGACCTTAAAGGATGATTTCTGCTAAAGTTTATGTGAGCGTTTTGCTTGCGTGCCCATGTATGCCTGGCCCAGAGAAGTCAGAAGAGGGTGTTGAATTCCCTAGAACTAGTAGCCATGGTTGTGAAATATCATGTGCATACTAGGTATTAAACCTGGATACCCTGGAACAAGTGTCCCTCCCTAACTTTTGAGCCATCTCTCTAGCCCCTTAGCTCAAGTATCTAAGCATAGCAATGTGTAGAAGTTCATGCCTATAATCCCAGAGTCCCAGAAAGGTGGGCCAATCTTTTGAGATCCAGGCCAACTACGACTAGGGAGACCTTTGTCTTGAAAAAAGCAAAATTAAGTCATGCACTTGAGATGGTACAATGGACTGCTTTCCTAGAGGTCCTAAGTTCAATTTTTAGCAACCATATGGTGGCTCACAACAATCTGTAATGGGATCTGATGCCCTTATTTTATATGAAGAGTTACAGTGTACTAACTCAAGATTTTGGGAGGCAGTTTGCCTGACTCCCAAGTGATGGGATTAAAGGCCTGAGCTACCATCACCGAGCTTGAGGTCACCTTGTGCACCCTAGCATAGGCTTTTCTTCAAGCTCCACTTATCTTGCAAAGTTGTGTTAACCTTTCCCATCTCTAGATAGATTTGTTCAAGTCCAGACAGAGTTCAATTCCCACTTGCCTCAATGATTTATCCCTGTTAGAAATTACCTAATCAACCCATTAGTAAGCATACAACAAACTATTTTTTTCTTTCAAGACAGGGTTTCTCTGTATAGCCCCGGCTGTCCTCGAACTCAGAAATCCCCCTGCCTCTGCCTCACAAGTCCTGGGGTTAAAGGCGTGCACCACCACTACCTGGCAACAAACCAATCTTAAGTCTATATATAGAACATGAATTCTAGTAAGACGAACTATAAATTGTCAAAAACAATTTCATGGGGCTGAAAAGACGGTTAAGAACACCGACTGTTCTTCCAGAGGTCCTGAGTTCAATCCCTAGCAACCACATGGTGGCTCACAACCATCTGTAATGAGGTCTGATGCCTTCTTCTGGTGTGTATGAAGACAGTGACACTGCACTCAGATGAAATAAATCTTAAAACAATTTTATGCCCTTGAACTTGGCATCTTTGAAGAACAGTAGGACAGAGTCCACTCCATACACCAGCAGCTCACACATAAACATAAAGACTGTGGCTCCCGCCGATCTCCAACTCACACACCTACCTGCCAACTAGCTGGGAATAAAGGTTTATCTTGCTTGGCTTTATTCAAGCAAATGTTAAGTAAAAAATCAGAAACTTCGGGATGATTAAGAGGTCAGTCCAAGTCCCTTACTGGTTGCAAGCATTTTAAGACACTGCCGGCACGGCACGGATTATTAATACCACACTACTAGCTGGGCAGTGGTGGCGCACACTTTTAATCCCAGCACTTGGGAGGAAGAGGCAGGCGGATTTCTGAATTTGAGGCCAGCCTGGTCTACAGAGCGAGTTCCAGGACAGCCAGGGCTACACAGAGAAACCCTGTCTTGGAAACACACACACACCCCACATCCTCTTCCCTAGCAGGCCTGCTCATTCAGCTCATCACTTATCCACTTCCATGACCAAGCAAACACAACGCGGACACAAGACAGGATCAGGTTACCTTTCCAAGAGAATTCACCCAGCCCCCACCAACTTCAGACTCACAGGAACTAACCTCATATATGAAGGTCCAGTTCTCAGCATACCTACTAAAAGTATAGGACTCCAAAGCAATCATACAATTGAACTGACATTAAAATACCTTAGACCACCACAGAGTTTTTTTGAAACCAGAACATTTATTTTATGAATGTTTGAAATCCTCAAGATGAACTGGATGCTGCAACAGCTGCCCTCTTGGGTTTAGGCGTTGTTCCTTCACGGAATCCATGTCTGTGCCATGTTAAGGATAAGAAAAGTTAATGCAGCAAGATCAAAACATTACTTCCAAATTGATCAAGCAGACCTTAAAACAAGCTTATCTCAGTTAAATGCTGAAATCACTATAGAATTCATATGTTCAGACATTTATTTTTAGAACATCATTGATAAGCTAATATTTTACCCCAATCAAGACACCCACATTATTATTACAGTTAACTGTCTCAACAATTTTGGGCTCATTTCCACAGGAGCCAAAGTACTTATAAAGCTATTCCTTATGCTATAAAGGACAGGTCCTGGCATCTTTCCTTTAGAAACAGGAAACACCAAGTTTAACATAACCTTTGAAACTGCTCATCTAAGTCTAGATGGGCCAGGCAGTGGTGGCCCACACCTTTAATCCCAGCATTTGGGAGGCAGGATTTCTGAGCTCAAGGCCAGCCTTATCTACAGAGTGAGTTCCAGGACAGCCAGGGCTACACAGAGAAACCCTGTCTCAAAAAAAAAAAAAAGACAAAAAAGTCCAAATGGTAAGTAATACTCATTTCTACTCAAAACTACTTAAGAAGATGAGTGATACTAAGCACATAAAGGCTACTAACTGGGTTTAGAACGCGTCACTAGCCTACCAAACACTAGTAAGCCCCCACACAGCAAACCCATAAAACTGGATTGGGTGTAAATACAAAGAAAAACACAATAGCAACTGTCAAAGTAGACTCCACAGCAAAGTCTGAGAGGACTGGGAACACTGCATTTTTAAGGACCATCAAGGCCTAGTCCCCAGCAAAAAGATCCCCACCCACATTGTTATGACTGAGGGCTGGCACCCAGAACAGCTTAGCAGACTTGAGCAAAATCGTAGTTAGTGGAGGCTGAACCAAATCAGCTGCCTCCCAGACCCCATTCATACAGTCTTGACAAACGTGGGTTGTTTCTGGCCAAAACCAGGCCCCAGTATCATTCCTACTATTCATCAAGAGTAAGCAGAATGCTCATCCTACCCCCAAGGACCAATGACATTGAAACAGAACTGTACCTGAATCTGCGGTAGACAATCTTTAGGTGCCTCATCCGACCAGTCCCGGTAGTGTTTCGTCTCTTAGCCTTGGCACTCCAGTTATCTAATAAAAAAATACGGATTTCGAATGGCTTTCCCAAGCATCCACCATCAACCACCTTTCTCCGTAGTCAGTTACTATGTTCTAACCACTTAACCAACATACCAACCATCAAATCTGTTTCGTATTACATCACTACCCTCTGGTCAAGGTAAAACCAGCCTGAAAATTACACCACTTACACTTTCTCTTGCGCTTGGCAGGGTAGCCACATTTGCCACAGGTTGACTTCTGAAGGTGGTAGGCCTTGGAGCCACAGCGGCGGCACAGCGTGTGCGTCTTATTGCGACGCTTTCCAAAGGATGACGTTCCTTTCGTCTGCACGTTAAGAAAGGCATATAAGCAACTTTTGAAGTCTGACTTCTCAACGAGTACCGACGCGACGCAACAAACTTTACAAGGGACAAAGCGGGGTAGAGATTTAAGATTTTCGCACACAAGGTTAAAAGCCAGCGCCGGCTATTCATTTACACGATCTAAAGCTCTACTGTGCACGGACGTAAGCGCTCCGAAGCCTCCTTGGCTTTAGGCGCTACAGATGACCCCATTCTGCCCGTCTCAGTCCCGGGTGCAGCCAACAAAGCACCCAGTTTCTCAGCGGTTGGGGCCAAATGTTCCCAAACCTGTCCTAAGCACCTACCCGGGGCAGCAGTGCCTACGTTTCCCCCAAACCCGAGACCCACAGCGGCGCTAGGACCGTGGGCTCGGCTCTCCACAGAACAGGCATCCTTCCAGGTCCTGCGGGTCACGGCAGACCGTCTCCTTGCCCATCGGCTCCCCTTACTCGGAACCTTGCCACCCACGCACCGGCAACAGGCAGGACGGCTCAGGGAAGCAGGATGGAAACAGATTTACAGAGCCCAGATACAACACTCACCATCTTGCTTCCACCGGCGAGGCCAAAGAGACCGGAAGAGAGAGCACACCCGCCACTTCCTGTGGATAAGTTTCCGCCGGGTAAACTACTTCCGGCGGGCGCGGTGCAGCTCTATCAGGCCTCCGGGTGCGGTGGTGTAGTCCGGGCGAGAGAGCCAGGGAGCCAATTGAGCTGCGACAACGGCAGGGGGCGTGACCGGCGCCTGTGGCTCCACCCCCAGCGGCCCCGCCTCCTCGGTGGAGAGGGTTTCAGCCGCGGGTGCCGTTCGCTGCGGCGTCTGCGGTCCGGTCTGGATTCCCGTCCTGGGGCTCTAGAGGTGTCGTACACCCAGGGCGAGGCGGCGCCCCTGGCGGTTTGTGCCGTGAGTGCCTGGGACTGGGATCCCGATCCGGGAAAGCCAGCCTTCCCAGGTTCTTTTTGATTTGGCCGCTCGCTTGCCTTTCCGGAGAGTTTGTGAGAGATGTGGAGTTAACGAAGTGCCCGGGTGAGGGTAGGAGCTTTGCTTCTGACTCGGGCCGACTGGTTTTCACGCAGTAGTAAATCAGAGGCCGGTTGTTTGATCCCACACAAGGAGTCACACGCGGAACTAAATAACAGTTTTCCAGCGCGCCGCCATCAGGAACTCTGACTCTTTAGGCGTGAGTACAGCTGGGAAGTCTGTACTGTAAAACAGTTTTCTAGATCATTTTGAAATGAGTAACCCTAGACTTCCTTGATTAACGCTAAAGCATCTCTCTGTCCGCAATCTCAGTACGAAGTATGAAGAATGTAGTACGAGCTTTGATGAGTAGAGCAAATAATCTCGGTCATATCATCTACATACTTTCTAAATCAAATGTGAGAATCGCTAGTCTCATCACATCCAAAAGTCTTAGGTAATTGACAGCAGAACAAAGCAAACACTAAAGAAGTTTTTTTTTTTTTTTTTTTTTTTTTTTTTTTGGTTTTTGGTTTTTGGTTTTGGTTTTGGTTTTTCAAGACAGGGTTTCTCTGTGTTGTCCTGGCTGTCCTGGTACTCACTCTGTAGACCAGGCTGGCCTCGAACTCAGAATCCACCTGCCTCTGCCTCCCAAGCGCTGGGATTAAAGGCATGTGCCACCACCGCCCGGCTGTTTTTGTTTTTTAATGTTAGCAAACCGTACCAGTTTCTTCTAGGTGCGAAGAGTAGAAAGGAAAATGTATAATCTTTTCCACTCAGAAGTAGTAAATTGAAATCAGAGGAGGGAAGAGATAGGGCACACCCAAGAAAAAGAAAACAAGCATTCAAATGGTTGAACTGAACTATAAACCCGTCTCAGGGGACTTGATAACAAGTTGTGATAAATTTAGTAGCATGAAGCAACACAGATTTAGTCAATGGGTGCAAACTTTCAGTTATGGGAAATAAATTCTAGAGGTCCTCTTGTGTTATTGTACTTACAGATAACACACTTGTATTGCACACTTAAAAACTTTATGAGGGTGAATCTCGTAAGCGTTCTTAACATAATTTTTAAACCATTAACAGTTCTAGTGCTGAAAAGCACAAGCGAAGCTTAATTTGACTAAAATTGAAATGTAGTGCTAAGGTGTAGCTCTGCCCCAGTCTCTGTTTAATTGCTGTCTTCTGCCTTGTGGACCAGTAATAACCTACCTCGAGTTGTATTAGTTTTGTGTGTCCTACTTTTAAGACCCCTTGTTATTACACTCACGCCACCTAGATAATTTCTCCATCTCAAAGTTAGCTAATCTGAAACCTTAAAGCTATCTGAAAGCCCATTATTTATCATGTACCCGGACACTCACCCGTTGGGAGCACTCAACAGCTCTTTTGGATGAGGTCATGGAATCATTGTGTCTCCTGTATGGACTATGAAAAATGAGATTAGTGAAGAAAAGGTAGGCTGGGTGTTAACAACCGAGGAGCCCACCCCGAGAGGCATGATGTCAGTGCCTTTAGCCAAAGACATGCCTACAGCCAAAGACATCAGACAGTGAAATTTTTTTTCTTCTCCCTAATGTGAGATAGTTCTTTTTGGTGTGCTGGAAACCACATCAGTTTGTGACCTGAAATTCATGCTCTAGAGGCATCTAGGAAGCCCTTCAAGTTTCCAGGTTTCTATCCAACTGCTGAGTTTAGAGGTAGGTCAGAGGCAGTAGAACATTACTTTTTCTTTTTTGTTTTCCTTTACATTTTTAAGACAGGGCTTATTTTGCCCCGGCTGATCTCAAACTCTTGAGGCCAAGAAATCCTCCTGCCTCAGTCTCCCAGGTGCTGGCAGGTAGTGCTATGCTACCATACCGAGTTTGGTAGCTTCTGAAACAGAGTGGGCCATTTTTGTTTTTGTTTTTTTTTTAAAGATTATTTATTATGTATATGAGTACACTGTTGCTGTCTTCAGACAAAGCAGAAGAAGGCATCAAATCCCATTATAGGTTGCTGGGAATTGAACTCAGGACCCCTGGAAGAGCAGCCACTGCTCTTAATGAGTCATCTCTCCAGCCCCAGGTGAAGACCTTTTAGCCTAGTACCCTCTATCGTTTTACTTTTTTTTTTAAGCAGCTATAGAGACTAGGTTAATTATATTCCTTTTCCTTTCCTTTCCCTTCCCTTACTGTCCCTTCCCTCCCCTACCCTCCCCTACCCTCCCCTGCTTCCCTTCCCTCCTGTTTTTCTCCTCCTCCAATTTCTCTCATATTCTCCCCAACTCTCTACCCATCCAACTTTGTTTTTTCTCTCTTTTAAGGCAACCCCCCCAAAAAAAACCAAAAAACAAGGAAAAAGCCATCATCTATCTCTCCCCCCCCAACTCCTGCCACAAAAAACACAAAAATGAAAATTAAAACAAACAAATAAAAGATCAAAAGCCCTCCTGGGCACTGGCCAGCCCTGGAATGTCATTGATATACCCAGTGAGATTCCATTGGAGAAAACAGATTGTTCCCTTCACCAGCAATGTCCACTTCCCTCGCTCAGTGCCAGGACCCCTTCTGGCAAGTCCTGTAGGTGCTGCCTCTGAGTTTCTGTGGTCATGGTGTCTCTATACAGAAGTAAGACACAAAGCAGTGAAACCTCTTTACTAAGCTTGTGAGCATCAGAAACTGGGAGCAGTTAGGGGACCCAGTCTTGCAGCTAGACAAGAAGAATAAGTAAATAAGCAAGGTGTTGGATATATTAATTACCTTTATTCAGTCTGTATTTATATATCAAACATCATCATGGATCTGTAAGTATATATAACATGAAATTATAGATTGCCAACTAAATAAAATGTTAAAAAATAAAAAAGCTCTTTGAAAAAAAAAAAAGACTTTGCACCTAAAAATAAATTTTAGGTAAGGATTTTCAAATATCTTTTTCCAGACAGGGTTTCTCTGTGTAGCCCTGGCTGTCCTGGAACTCACTCTGTAGACCAGGCTGGCCTTGAACTCAGAAATCCACCTGCCTCTGCCTCGTAAGTGCTAGGATAAAAGGTGTGCGCCACCACCGCCTAGCTTCAAATTTCTTATTCAACCTCAGGTACCATGGTCACACAAGTAATATCTTTAATTACAAATGCATACTTAGCATTGTTCCGTACATAGCTTACCTGTATTTACATACCATTTCTTTCTAATAACAATAATCTATCCCAAGAAGACTTTGCATCAAACTACATAGGCTCTACTACTCATTTCATTTGTACCTGTCCCATCTTTCCCCCAGTTGGGTTAATATAATTCTGAACTTTATATTCATTATTTCTTTGCATATGTTTGTGTGTCTATGTTTGTATATGTCTTTGTTTGCATATGTCTATGAGGGTGTGACATGGGAATCTCACAGGAATCTTCCAAGCCTTCATCTGCTTGGAAGTTGCTGTGTAGACTAGGGTAACCTTCAATACATAGCAATCGGCCTGCCTTTGCCTCCCAAGTGCTGGGATTAAAGGTGTGGGCCACAAAGCCCGGCTAGTGGTGGGTTTTCTGAAATGGGCCAGGCTGTCCTACAATTGCTAGACTCAAGTAATCAATCCTTCTGTCCTAAACTCCCCTGTATCTTGCCTACTTTGCTCATCTAATAATATCATAATGACTTCATGAATATTCCTATATGTACATACACACATATATATATATTCATTTTTAATTTTTTAAAAAGATGTCATGCTGAACATGATCCTTTGAGGACCTTCACTTTTTCCTTCATATTCTTTAATGATTTCTCTATATTGTATGGTATTGAAATTCTTTCCTGTTGAATGCTATATATAATATATTAAATAAAGGGGTGGAGAGATAGCTCAGCAATTAAGTTCACTTGCCCTTCCAGATGATTCAAATTTGATACCCAACACTCACGTTAGGCAAATTATAACTACCTGAAACTTCATGGATCTAATGCCTTCTGGCTTTGGGTATACCTGCACGCATATGACAGACAGACAAACAGACAGAGGGTGTACCTGCACACATATGACTGACAGACCCACACATGTAAATAAAAATAAATTTTCTCGTTTTGTTTGTTTAGTTTTGTTTTTGTTTCTTAGGAACTCACTTTGTAGACCAGGCTGGCCTTGAACTCAGAAATTCACCTGCCTCTGCCTCCCAAGTGCTGAGATTAAAGGCATGCACCACCACTGGCCGGCACATGAATACTATTTTTTAAGATTTATTTTTATTAGAGCCAGGTGGTGGTGGTGAATGCTACACAGAGAAACCCTGTCTCGAAAAAAAAAAGTATTAGTGAAATTCCACAGGCTATCTATTTTCATACTGATATTAATGAGAAAGTGTCTGCTAATAAAAACACTTAAAATTTTTGCTGTGTGTTGTGGCACATGCCTTTAATTTCAGAAACTTGGGAGGCAGAGGTAAATGTGTCTTTGTAAGTTTCAGGCTAGCCTGGTCTACATGAGTTCCTGGACAGCAGGGCTACATTAGAAAGATCCTGTCTCAAAAAAATTAATCTAGCCAGGCGGTGGCACTTGGGAGACAGAGGCAGGCAGATTTGAGTTCAAGGCCTGCCTGGTCTACAGAGTGAATGCCAGAACAGCCAGGGCTACGCAGAGAAACCCTGTCTCAAATCCCCCACCCAAAAAATTAATCTAAATTAAAAAATTATTTTATCTGCATGAGTGTTTTGCCTCCATGTATGTATGTGTACCACATGCATGCTTGGTGCCCGAAGAGTTCAGAAAAAGGGCATTGGACTTCCTGGAAATGGAGTGATGGCTGGTTGTGAGCCATTACAAGGGTGCTGGGAATCAAACCAAGGTCCTCTGAAGGAACAGCAAGTGTTCTTAACTGTTGAGCCTTCTCTCCAGCCCTAAAACGTATTAGTGTTTAAAGTACAGAATATAAACCCACTCATAATCTGGTCCTCAGAAGTAGCCAGTATTAAAACCTGGACTGTCTGTCTTGATTATCTCCTTATAAAAATATTTGCTGGTGCACTAGGCATATGCTGTGCACATACTGGTTTTGCTTTCTTTTGTTTTTCTGAGACAGGGTCTCACTATGCTACTCTAACTGGCCTGAAACTTGGTAGATAGAGCAGACTCCAGTTCACAGAGATCCCTCTGCCTCATCCTCCCCAGAAGTTAAAGGCATATGCCACCATGCCTAGCTTACATACTGCTTGGTTTTTGGTGTTTGTTTGTCTAATTTTGAGATGACATTATATATATCATACTATATAGCCCTGGATGGTCTGGAGTTCTCTATGTAGACCAGACTGGCCTTGAACTACCTGCCTCTGCCACCCAGAGATCCACCTGCCTTTGCTTACCAGAGCTGAGCTTAAAATTATGTATTATCTTGCCCAGTTTTTTTTTTTTAAATGGGATCGGTAAGTTGCTATTTTCCAAAATAATATAATGTGCTTATCATCACTATTAGGTTCTACTTTATCCTTTTAAACAGTCTAGCAGGAAGCTGGAGAGATGGCTTTCCAGTTAAGAACACTGGCTACTCTCCCAGGGAATCAGGGTTCAATTCCAATTACCCACATGATGTCTTACAAATAAGTAAAATCTGTTAACAATTTTGTAGTCATTTGGTATTTCCTGTTATCATTTATTTCACAGATCTCTGATTTATGGAAATTTAGGATATTTTTGCTTTTCTGCTATTATACATTTGGAATAGATATTTTATATGAATATTTTTGACACATATCTAATATCTTCTTTAAATATTTTTAGATTTATTTTAATTTTGTTATATACGTGAATTTTTTGCTTGTATGTATAAATGTGTACCATGTGTGTGCCTGGTGCCCATGGAGGTCAGTAAGGAAGATGGATCTCTTGGAACTGGATTTATGGATGGTTATGAGCCACTACCTTGTAAGTGCTGGCAACTGAACCCAGGCCTTCTATAAGAGCAACAAGTGTTCTTACTCCTAAGCCATCTCTCATCTCTCAAGTTCCTAAACTACTTTTTTTTTTTTTACTTCTTTTCTTTTATTTATTTTTTGTTAGATATTTTCTTTATTTACATGTCATATGATATCTCCTTTCCCAGTTTCACCTCCGAAAAAAAGAAAAAAATAAAATAAAAAACAAAAACAATAACCCTGTTCCCTTCCCTTCCCCTTTTTCACCAATCCACCCTCTCCTGCTTACTGGCCCTGGCATTCCCCTACACTGGGGCATAGAGCCTTGACAGGACCAAGGGCCTCTCTTCCCATTGATGACCTACTAGGCCATCCTCTGCTCTCCATATGCTGCTGGAGCCATGAGTCCCACCATGTGTACTCTTTGGTTGATGGTTTGGTCCCTGGGAGCTCTGAGGGTACTAATTAGTTCATGTTGTTCATCCTAAGGGGCTGCAAACCCTTCAGCTCCTTGGGTCCTTTCTCTAGCTCCTTCATTGGGGACCCTGTGCTCAGTCCAATGGATGGCTATGAACCTCTACTTCTGTATTAGTAGGGTACTGTCAGAGCCTCTTAGGAGACAGCTATATCAGGCTCCTGTCAGCTAGCACTTGCTGGCATCCACAATAGTGTCAGGGTTTGATGACTGAATATGGGAAGGATTCCCAGGTGGAGCAGTCTCTGGATTGTCCTTCCTTCAGTCTCTGCTCCAAAGTTTGTCTCTGAAACTTCTTCCATGGGTATTTTGTTCTCCCTTTTAAAAAAGAGCGAAGTATCTACACTTTGTTAATCCTAAAGGTGGGCTTGCTAGAGTAAAGGGTTATACATTTAAAATTTTTATCCAACTTTTTACCTGCATTTTAAAGATTACTCTCCACAAATCAGTCAATTTATATTTATAATATCATAGTATAGGGCCCAGAGCAGGAATACCCAACCTAATTTGAAGTTCAAGGGGAACTTCCTGGAGGAAGTCCCCAGGCTCACTTCATCTAGTGCTTTGTTTTATTGAGAGGGTCTTACTGTGTGGTCCTGGATGGCCTAGAACACACTGTGTAGTCTAGCCAGCTGTGAAACTCCAATGATT
Source organism: Mastomys coucha (assembly GCF_008632895.1). Lineage (NCBI taxonomy): Eukaryota > Metazoa > Chordata > Mammalia > Rodentia > Muridae > Mastomys > Mastomys coucha. The sequence goes on along the minus strand of NW_022196914.1, from coordinate 1,694,156 downwards.
CTGATTTTCCTGCCCCTGCCTTTTGAGTGCTGGGATCATAGGTGTGTCCCAGTCTTTGTGGCATGTTCCCCCTACCCAGTATTAGTCAGATTTAGTCTAGCCATTTAAAAAGAACAGACAGTAAGGTTCGAGGTACAGCTCAGTAGCAGAACAGCAAGAAACCTTGGATTCTGCCCTCAGCAAATGTACACACACACACACACACACACACACACACACACACACACACACGGGGGGGGGGG